>NW_011887792.1:268261-270521 GCF_000806365.1 Fopius arisanus | reverse complement strand
CGACAATTTGCGTGGAACTACAGGTGAAGAAAGTGGGAAGTGCAGGGAGTACGGTGATCCAGCTGACGCTCCCTGGAAGACAATCGAGTGAAATTCCCCAGATGTCTCCTGAACAGAACAAGTGTTCAGACTCAATTCCAGTCATAATCACTCTAGCTGTTCTCCTGGGGATCGCATCAGCTGGTCTGATTGCCTCCATTGTTCTCTGGAGGTAATAATAATTCAGAGCACTTGTCCATCAGTCCATCCTCAGAATATCAATAATTGATAATCAATAATTGATTTACTTCGACAGACGATCGAGAGCCAGTGGAGCTGCACCAGAGATCATCACAACAGAATCCCGAGAAGAAATGAGAGAAGTTGAAAGGTATTGACCAGAGAATTGTCTAATTACCAGTAATTATTCCATTTTAAATGTCAATACTCACGATTTGAGCGAAAAATCGTTTGAAAATGAACAATGGCTCCACATTAACTCAAATTCTCACGTGATTTTCTCTCAACCGAAGGCCAGGAATTATAAAATCCTTGCATATCATCACGCCCCATCAGTGACAGTTATCTTCACGCATTAAAAATAATCACAAGTTGAATTTGTCCTTGAATTATCACAGTTGCAATGACGGATAAATCAGGGCAAGCAAGATTCAGCTGATCGGTATGTTTTCGAGGAATATCTATGAATCTACGAAAAATAGCGGATTTTTCATAATGACCTTTTTTGTAGCTCTTTTTCAGCACTAGAGATGATGTCCCGAGAGCTGTTTCGGTATCTCTGGTCGATTCAAAGATATTCCTTAAAAACTACAGTCGGGGATAAATCGAGTTGTTACGCGTTTTTAAGGTTTTGTTTTTCGCTTTTGAGATTATTTTTCAACCCTAGATTGAGTGGAATTCTTAAGGATCTGGGGGAATTTTGGATAGTTGAATTTTGGATTATTGTTTTATGATTGCCTTGCAGAATGGACAGCGATGTGAGTTCAAATGGAGTTCCCAGACGATCGGTGGCGTTCAATGACACTGTGGAGGAAATAAAAGTTGCCAAGCTGTGATACCATAAATACGGGACTAAATTGAAACGGAAATCCGCTGGAGTCCGTTCATTTACGTTCAACTTCCTGGGATTTACCATTAAATCCGAAAGAAAAATAGAAACAATGAGATTTAAAAGAAGATTGACAATTAATGATGCAATTTTCCTCGAGATCATCCCACCTGGCGATCGTTTTTGGGGCACAATTCGTGATCTAGAGAAGATAGCAGAATTTTCCTGGGGAACTTTTTGTGGAGCTAAACCAGATCTACAAAAAAAGTCCTCACGAGATTCCCCCATCTCCCCTAGTTTCAGAAATATTTAGACAGCAATTTATCTAGGGCAGAAATGAGTTTTTCTGGTATTGCAACGGAAATTGCCTTTGATTTTCATGAGAATCTCGGAATCTAAAGAAGATAGAGAAATTTTTATAGAAAACTTTTTATAGATCTCGAAGTTCTCTAGAAAAAAGGTCATTAAGGAATTTCGCTAATTTTGCTAGATTTAGAGATATACTTGAGTCAGTTATTGAAAAAATTGTTTGATGTGTGTCTTTAATAAATTTCGATAATTTATTCATCGATTCCGCGTTATTTTTTCATCTTCTTCGATATTGAACGGCGCAGTTATTAAAATCGATACAAATTGCAAAATCGCGTTTAAAAATGTAATCCTCGTACAAGAATGAACCGAGGGCAGAGCTGCATTCCTGGGTGTCGCTGCATCGAAAATGGAGGACACAAGGTGTCTTCTACGCAGATTAATTAGATTATATTTTTAAAGATCGATTGGATCCCGAGGAAACAAGAAGAAGAGAACAATCCCCACGAATTCGTGCAATCAATAATTAATTGATTGATTTATCAAAAAAAGAACTTGAAATTTCGAAATCTCACACTTCCGCCTAGAGTCGTAATCATCGAACCGTTAGAAATATTTTTAATTCAGGAAAAAAGAAGGGCCGTAATAATGGATTAATTAATGGATTAATTAATGCACCACTCCTTCATCCCTGGAGGATTTTATAATGATTATTTTTTAGGAATATTGTGGCAGTAACTGACACATGAATTTTTCTATTTCTTCTTGAGTACCTGAAACTCCTGAATTCGATTTCCTATAATTTTCCAACAATTCATTAATTTCGCCGGGCTAATGAAGGGAAATTATTCCATGGGAAAAATCACTCTGGAGTGATGATTTTGAGTGTCCAAGGGATGTCTT
>NW_011887792.1:265923-266731 GCF_000806365.1 Fopius arisanus | reverse complement strand
ATTTTCGTTTGTTCAGCGGTCAATTGTCTATTTTTGTCGATCCAGTCAGAATTTTTAGAGGTAATTACCCCAGACTGTAATTACGGAGTTCATGAACTTCTTCGGAGTTGAAATATCGGATAAAACGAATTCCTCGATTTTTTAAAATAAAATCGAACGATTCCTCACACAAATTTTCAATTTTCCACTTAAAAAACAATAGAACTTCTATTTTTTATCAACCAAAATTGTTATTCGCATAATTAATTTCCAAACTCTAGTTTCCCAGGGAGATCCTCATTTAAAATAATTATCATCCCCTTGAAAATCGATTCCCAAATATATTTTTGATTACTTACCCAGAAGTTCCCGCCAAAACTGTCGGTCTTCCACTGGCCGAAGACTCGATCCAAAAATCGTTGAAAAATATCCAAAAAATATCGGGAAACCACTGAAATCCTCACAAACACTGATCCACATCTCCAACACTGTTCTCCCCACAGATTAATTACGCTAATTACCAGATAAATCGATTTTTCAAGTGTCAATTTGCAAGATTTGAGCGGCAAAATCGTCGGTCTAACCTGTACGACACCGACGCCCTCCAAAATCCCAGAATTTTGATAGACTTTCGATATTTATTTAGATAACTTCACTTGTCCCTTATCCGAGATGTTTTCTCCTTTTTTAATCGATATTTATCGGTTAATTTAACGATTTGAGCGACAAATCGGCAGACGTTCTTACAGAGCACAAGTGAAACCGCCAATTTCTCTTCTGGCACTGGCGCCCCCACCCGCTCTTTAGAAAATTAATAATAATTTTTATT
>NW_011887792.1:264347-265560 GCF_000806365.1 Fopius arisanus | reverse complement strand
CCAGGGGATAGAGAGCTCAGGGTGATCGTCATCGGGGCAAGGCATCTGCCACAGAATTTTGGATTCACCAGAGTCAACAGCTACATCGTCAGGGTGAGGGAAATTTTTTTAAAGATATCTGCAGCCTAGTTGTAATTTTGTCAAATCGATCGACTCTGGGTAATGAATTATCTCGGAAATTATCGGTTTGACACGAAAGTCATAAAGACCTTTCTTGTAGCAAATTAAATTTCCGAGAAAAAATGTTTCTTGATAATTTCTTCTCAAATCAGTACTTTTTTAGATACATCGGTATTTAACACTCCCATGGTTTTGCTTTTAAATCACCCAAAATGTTTTCGTGAGAATTTTCCAACCGATTTTTCCTCCATTTCCTTGAAGGTAAAACTTTTCCCTGGAAAAGATAAATTCGAGACAACAACGAAAAATGAATCATGGCCTCAGTGGAACGAGGAGTTCGTATTTCCCCTTCGAAAAGAGACAAAAGTTCGATTTGGAAAATCGAAAGTGACTGAAGAAGAGATCGACGGATCGAGACTAATAATCGCGACACTATACGCAATCCTGGAGGACAAGCCCCTGGTGGCATCTGAGAAGAAGGAAATGGATAAAGATAAATCGAAGAAGTCTCCAGAGAAGGACTCGAAGAAGAAAGACAGCTCTGGAGCTTCGGGCTCGCAGGAGACAAAATCCAACAAATTGCTGAGCCAATTCTTCAACAAGAGCCAGGATAAGGAGGATAAAACCCCAGAGAGGAGGAAGATCGATCAGAGGAGGACTGTGGGTGCTACGACAATCCCTCTGGACCCGAAGAACTTCGGGATAAAGCCACCAAGGCCAAAACACCCAGAGGATGTCTCCACTGGAGATCTCTGGAAACCTCTGAGACCTATTGCCAGTGGAATCTCTGGAGCTGAAGACAGGGTAATTGATAGAAAACAATTATATTTTTATAACTATGAGAAGAATAATTTTGTTTTACCCATTGTCAGAGGGAGAATAAGAAGGGACAGGTGGAGATGGTCCTCATCCAGGAGAAGAGCGACAAGAAGGACGTGAGCGAGGGCAAACTCGTCCTGAGTTTGTCCAGACTCAGGTGTTCCCTCCAGACGATGCACGAGCAGGAGTCGTTGAAGGGACAATTGTATATTAAAATGTCAGTGGTCGAGGGTGGAAGGGTCACTCACTTCTGGAAGAGCGATCGATTCAATCC
>NW_011887792.1:261282-263187 GCF_000806365.1 Fopius arisanus | reverse complement strand
AAGAGAGTGAAAATTTAATTAACATCCGAGTGCCATTAACACCCATTCAATTGAGGTTTCATTGAGAAATACTCCATTACTCTATTAGTATTACTATCATATGTATTTCTATTTTTATGTTTTTACAGTAAAAAATCGTTATATTTGTTCTTTGTTCACAAAATCATAAAAAATTGTTTGGATGAGTTGGATTAATGAATAATACAAATATTTGGATGGTTGACCACGTGAGAAATATATAAATTTATATAAAAATGGATTAAGCTACTCTGGACGGAAGTCACTCACTTAAATAATTAATAAGCCATTCAATCGTTGAAGGGAATAAAAATGAAGGAAACTTCGAGATTGACATGGCCCACTCAACAATATGAATATTAAAATCGTTTGCTTAAGTCGGTTCCATTAATAATAATTCGAATATTCGTTCACGCGAAGAATATATATAATTTTATAAAAACGAATTAATTACACTGTTAAGCTACGTCGGACGGCGTGGGACAGTCTCAATCGAGGAACAAACGATTTAACGTCAGGAATTTCAGAAAATATCTCTAAAATTTGAGATATCCCCCAAAATCTCACTCCATTTAACACCTGCTGTCTCAAAATATTTCAGATGATTGTAGATTTGTACTACTCGATCTTAAAGTGTCTATACAACATTTAGATTAATGTAATGAATGTCAGTATGAGATTCTTGACGATTCCCTTGAATTAAGGCACCAGAAATTCAAATCTAGGGAACACAATTCTTGATTTTTATCTTGGATTTGTGGATGGGTGATTCTTTTGGTGATTCAGAGTATCAGTAGACTGGAAGCTATCGCCAGTACCCCAGCTATTGCTGTTGTTAACCACGAAATGCTGAAGCTTGTTCCTGAGTTGCATCCGTCCTTGGTATTGCACGTGCAGTATTCCATGAAAATATTGTACGAACCTGTCCTCATCAGGCAGAAACGTTCGTCACGGTCTAGTCCAGGCTCTCCCAGGTAGGCACAGCTTCTGAAGTACGTCCACTGCCCATAAACTGTGGAAAATTAAAAGAATAAATGAAAATAAGACAATTACACATTTTTCAAAAATCAAATAGTGTCCATTTTTGATTATTTAGAATATGTACAACATTTCGAAATCATAGCAGAAACAAATAACAAGTCCTGGAAATTCATGGATAATTCATGGAAATCGCGAATCGATCGAGAAACACCGAAATTAAATTAATTTAATTTGTGATGGATTAGTAATTTGAATTGGATGAAAAATGAACCTTTCTGACGAATTTTCCGGCACATGGTGGGTTTAACATCAGGCAAATGCTCTAGTCTATCCTGCGTGCTGCAATCGGTAATTGGTACTGTGGTATTGTCAAAAGGATCAGCACACTTTGGATCACGATCTGATCTGCACACCCAGCACTTGATAGAAAAACCTACAGATCAATAAAAAAATCATTAATCGTCATTGATCGAGATAAACATTTCGAGATGAGAGACGCGCAGGCCCAGCCCTGAACATTCAAAACTTCTCCAGAAGATCAAGTACTAGATTGAACTCACCTTGTTGTATAAAACAAATTAGCAGGACTAGGGCTACCAGTCCCTTCGTACTCCCGATGTTGTTCATTATAATTATTGTTAATTAATGCGAACAACAGGATGATTGTATGAAAACAGGGATGATCCTCTGGGTCTTCGACCAACTGTTGCAGGTGCTTTTCGATCAGCTGTTCACGTCCTCGACATTTAGGAATTTATTTAAATTATTTTTCGGGCTCTTTCGGGGTGTTGCAGATTTTTTTTTCAAGGATTTATGAATGACAGGGATCAACAGAACCTCCACGCCTAGATAGGTTGTACACTTTCGTTATTACTCATGTTCGGGAGAATTCGGTTGGAGTCGTGT
>NW_011887792.1:207014-260252 GCF_000806365.1 Fopius arisanus | reverse complement strand
GAAGAGAGTAAGTTGAAAGACTTTCTTTTGGAAAAAATGAACAGCAACTGAATGGTGTCATAGCCATAAATTTGAGCTTGTCGACATGGAATTGCCAGCAGAGTCATCAGAAAATATGGAGGAGGATATCGAACAGGAAAATAATGGGATAGAAAGAATTATTGAAGCTCTGCACACACACTGTTGGCCAAACAGGGAATTAAAAGGTTTTGTTTTTATATAAAAAAAATATAATCAATTGATTTTGCCATCAATTTCCACATTAATCCAGAATTTTTATTGATTGCAGGATTGAATAATGGCAGAATTTCTACGTCGAATGAACCAGACGTGAGTGACGTCGAGAGTCAGTTAGAAAATATTCGTCTGCACCCGAATCGAGATCCAGCAAATCATTTATTGATGGAAAGTGTCTTAGGTAAATCATCCTCCAGAATTTTCAACGTAAAATAATTGCAAAAATATTTAAAATAACGTATGCAAAGTTTTTTTTCTAACAAGTACATAATTGTATATGAATGAGATATAATATATTGAAGGAGATATTCGATTTTATTTCAGATGGAATAATGGGGGAAGAAAATGCTGACTTTGGTGAATTGTTCGGTCAATTAATGGCGATGAAGGAGCACGCAGCGTCTTTATCATCGAGTAATCGCAAGGAAGCAGCTGAACAACTGGTAACAGCTTTCTGGAGGGCAATGGGTGGAGATCCTGGAGAAATCGAAGACCTAGACCAATAGAAAATATACACTACCCAATAGAACTTAAAAAATTGTACAGAGACTAATTAGAAATCATTGTAATCAAATTGTATTATTTTTTAATTAAATATTCATCGACCCATTAAAAAATGCATTCAACGAACTGTTAATCATTATTTCTCCGTTCAATGGGTGAAAAAAAATCGTGAAATACTCGTAATCAGTATTACCCAAATATAATGCCTTTTCTACACAATATGAGTTCTCTCGGGCTTTCGCCTCTTGTAAAAATAAAATGCGCAATTGTAATTTTCCGAAAACCCCAATTTTTTGATAAAGGGATTAATATTCTGAAATAATCGAGTGCAACGAAAGTATAAATTTGAAATAAGAAATTTTGATGCAAAAAAATTTATTAGAAAATATAAAAGGATGATTATTTCCACGAGAAGAAATTAAATAATTACTTAGCACTATCATCAGAATTATCTCCACTGTGTTCCAGGTATGTGACGTTAGCGGACTGCTCTCGGATTTTTTTATACTTCTCAACAAGATCACCAATGGAAATTCTCCTATTATTCTCTCTTTTCTCCATCCTCTGGAGATTGGGACTGGACCCAACAGTCAGTCTGATCTCCATATTCTCCGAGATTGTTGATAATTCACTGACTATTTCCGTGGAATTGAAGGCGGGCCTCTCCACGTAGAGCATCTGCTTCTGTCCAACAATTTTTTCAGGTGTCGAATTCATCGGAGCTGAGAGCTCTCTGCTCAGATTGAATGAACTTTTTGTCGCAAGGTAAGGCTTCAAATCAGACATGTTATAAACATCACCAACAATGCTGCTGTCATTTGAATTTGTCTTCCAGTGCCCTGGAGATACAGCGGAATGATTGTGAATGCTCTTCTTTAAATTTGCGCTGAATAGCCTGGAGAATTTTCCCTTCGCTGTGGAGCCAAATAATTTTCAATTGAAATCAAATATTTCTCAACATAATAACAAATATTAAAAAAAAAGCAATACCTGTTGATCCAATGGGTTTCACTGGTCGTTTGACTGGTGAGAATTTTTCACTGACTGTCGACGACATCGAGTCATCGAAGTTGATCCTCGAGACGACAAGTTTCGGTCGGATTTTGAATGGCTTGGGCATCGACGGCGTTTCATTATTTTTGTAACGCATAAACAGGGACTTGTGGACATTTTCCACTGGAGTCAACTCCAATCGCTCTGCTGCATCGTACCTTTCAGGCTCATTGTTGGCATTGAGATGAATCGTTGGCGATGATTTGAGAACGACTGACTGGAACACCTCAGAATCCAGACGAAATGAGAGATTGTGATTCTTGGGTACTGGATTCTCCAGTGGTTTCATTTTGGACGCAAGAAGAGACACTGTCGACTGAAACGAAGAGACTAACTCGCACATTTGACTCAGATCATCAGTACTTGCTTGGATCTGCAGATTGCAGTCTGTAAAATCTGGAAATGAATTTTTTTGAATGTCCACACGAAGATGTTTCAACAGACATTGAAAAATTGTGAGGAGATTCATGAGATTCAGCTTGTTGTCCTCATACAAATGGTGTACAGCAACCTGAGTGTCAGGATCTAAATTCCCCAATTCCAACAGCTTCTGAGTATCAATCCTGGGAAGATTATTAGCATCTAGATTATTACAATCACTATTCAACACACTATCAACGACAGCAGCAACTTTATCACTCCTTTCAGTCAATTTCTCGAGCAGATCTTGCTGACTCCTCAAGTACCCCAGAGCCTTTCCCAAATTCTCCTTCCACATCTGCACAATCTCCACGTCATTAGGATCAGCCATTCTCTTTTTAATATCAGGATGAACAGTAGCTGCTGCTACAGTCTTCTCCAGCCTCTGCTTCACCTCAAACCACTCCGATTGTCCAGTCTCAATGGATTTAGCCATTTCTGTCGCTTGAGTCTGTGCTCTCGTCTCAGTGGAGACACTCCTCTTGTGAAGCTCCAAAATATCTCTCTTTTTATCCGCAATAATATTGGTCAATAAATTCTTAGTGAGAATATCTTCGTCCCCTGATTTTGGTGCCATATTCAGAGGCTCAGCCCCTTGTTTTTTTAATGTTGATCTCAACACTATTGTTGATAATTTCCACATGAGATTTATAAATCTTGTGCCACTTGCTGTGTGCAGATGTGAGGGAAGTATTTGTGACAGTTCAACATCGGGATTTTCAATGGCTATTGCGTTCATGAAGTCTTTTACCTCATTTCTGTATTTTCCCTCGTCTTTTTTATCCGGAATTGGCCAATCCACTGATTTTTTGAAACGCTCCTCATCATACGTTGATAACAGGTAGTGAGAAATGTAGATAAAACCCACAGTATTCGGTTTATCGAACATTCCCTGGGGAATAAATTCATAAATTAAATAATTAATCATTTCAATCATTTTTTTTTTTACCAATGACAGGTTTGAGGGTTAGCCGAATGGATTTACCTCTTTGAAATACTTCTTGAATTCTTTTCCCGGTGGCACCATTTGCGTTAGCAAGAAGACATTTCGATAAAATGATTTACTCTCCATTTTTGGAGGTCTTTGGATAAATTATAAGTAAAAATTACATGTATGTTGGGGTTGGGGTTATGTATTATTGCAATTCCGGACTCCGGTGTAACCGTAATAAATTTAAATTAAAAAGTTCGCGGGGTCAGGGTTAGGGGACGCTGACGTACGTGAAAGCGGTGAATTTCAAAAATGTAATAATTCCTCTTTATTGATCATAAATAGTTTCTTGTATACATAAAAACTAAAATATCATCGTATTAACGATCATCGTGGACAGTTGATTAAATTGATGATCTAGGCGCAGAGACTGGCCCCCAGGTCCCTCCGGAGTCCCGTGACGAGTGTTTTCTCAGGAAGGGATTTGTGGAGATCATCGAGAGCCTCTACGAAGACAAATCCAGCGACGAATCCACCTAGAGCTGTTATCACTATCGCCAGAAGTGTGGAGAAACGATTTTTATTCAGGTACAGAGAGGGGTCTCTTATCAGGACACTCTGGAGGAGGCAGACCCCCGGGAAGATGAAGATGAAGGCAGCTGAGAGGGTACCCAGGAGATTTATCACTGGGGATATGTCCGGGACGAAAATTGCAAGGACCAGAGAGGCAACGAACCAGAGGAGTGTCACGACAACTCGAATTGTGGGATTTGTCTCAATGTCAGAGGGGAAGAGCCCCAGGAGGGAGTTCCTCCCGCAGAAGAGGACGATTGGGTACGTTGTGAAGTTCTTTACTGCCAGAGCCAGGATAGCAACTGCCAGGGTAATGCTCTCGTCGGTGTATCCCTGGAGAATATCGCTTGGTACTTTTCCTGATCCGAATGTCTGGTATCCGAATACTCCCACTACTGTGTAGACGATGAAGCAGATGGACATGCTTATTATCGATGAAATCGTGAACTTCCGGAGATTTCTGTCCTTCATGCACGCGTACGTGGGAATCGCTGTCATGTGACTCTGAAAAGGTATTTATATTCAATTCCAATATGATTCGCTAATTCAATGAATTAATTTTGTTTTTTGGAGAAATAAAAATGAGAATAAATGAGAATAAATTGCTTTTTGATACCTGATATGCGAAACAAATAATGGGAATTATCTGGAGTGCTTGAGTGGCGTTTTTTGGCCAGATTTGCGTGGGTTTTGGATAATCCTCAGTCGTCATACTCTCGTAGATGACTAGCCAAGTGACATAAATAATTGTGAGACACCCCACGGTGCTGGCGTAGCTGAGGACGTCCAGACGTTTGAAAAAACTCAGGGGTAGAATAAAAATTATACAGCTAACAGTTGTGATGAAATTCCTCGATAAAAACCTTGGAAAATTGGGTAAAAAGTTATTAATAGAGTGATCTGGAATCGTGAAAAATTCTCGCTCCTTTAAACATCGATTTTTTTGAAATACTATTGATTTTAGGAGGAAATGTGAAAAGACCAATTTTGTCTGGAATTTAATTGCCTACAAAAAAGGTCTTCGGGGTTTTCATCTGAGATCGATAGTTTTCGGGATAAATCGATCTATGAGGATCTGTGTGAGAAAGGTTGATTTCGGGGATTACCAGTGATGACAATAATCCATTCCGTAAAAAGTAGCTAATACCCTGTCAAATTGGTCCCCGATGATGATGACGAATGTCAAGCAGCAGCCGAAGGAGTAAATCGTGACGCATATTCCGCAGATCATGAGGGCTTTTGGCCCACACAAACCAGCTAATGTATCCGGCATGGAAGAAGTATTTGTCATGTCACTGCAAGCTGCCAGGATTATCAAAGCTGTCGTTATGAACACCAGGAAGATCCCCTGGATGATAACAGCAGAAAAAATCCCCCCGGATTTGTCGAAAGCCAGTGGAAAATTCAGCAATCCCGCTCCGAGGGTGGCATTCACAATCAAGAAAATAGTTCCCAAAATTCCGGCTCCTAAACAGGTCATTATCTCGGTACCGACTGACTCCAGTGAAAAATGTGATAAAACATTTTTTATAGATAATTCTTTCCGCTATAAAAAATTCCTCTACCATCGTGCCCTAAGTCCACGTATTCTCGAGATATCGATGGATAACTACTTAGGTGTAAATCGAACTATTTAAAACATTGTATCGATCCCCGATAAACGTCTCCGAGATTATCTCGTTACTGATAGAATTAGACAAAAAATTCAAAGGACCTTTTTTGTAGGTGAAGAGATTCTTTATAAAATATCTCTTATCACTTTTTTTTCTAAATCCACCCATTACCGAGATAATCGAGGTATAACTAGCGGAATGGAGAAATCCATCGAGAGAAAAGACGAAAAATTTAATGACTAATTATCATTAATGATTGAATAATTACCTCCATTATTAGGAGACCTCTGAGGTGGATGTTCCCCCGTCAATTCAGTAGTATTATCGAGCAGAGGTTCAACTCCACTCATAAAACTCATATTTCGACGATTAAAAATCTCAATTAATGTCAATGAATTATTAAAAATGGCGAGCAACAAATTGTCCCAATTATCCAAGAGTTTCACATTGAAATGAGTATAACCCCTTCTATCACCAACGTGTTATGATATTTTGTATCGAGGGACCAGAGGTCAACCCAGATATCAAACTCATTGTATGCACTCCTCGAGATGTTGATACCCTTGGGGAAATTATTTTTCCATCGGCTCTAGTTACTTTCATAAATTTTCAAATGAAACCATACATCAGCTGGCCTTCATGAATCCCTAAAAAAATCGGCTTTTGCCTTTTTGCTTTCTTCAGAACGAGAAAGTGAAACGACCTCTTCACTCCTCTACAACAACTACAAACATAAACAATCAGTGACAAACAAAAAGTGATTTTTATGCGTTAAGATTACTCAGTAAAAATACAACACTAAAAAAGACAATTTACAACCCAACGAATTATTTTTGGACAAGTTATTTTAGCCTGAGATTATTTTTGTATAAAACAATGAATGATAAATCAAAAAAACAAATTGATAAACGTTTAAAATAAAAAAACGTATATTAATCACAAAATATTTACAACAAGATGCTGAATCCTTTCATATGATGACAAATTGTTCATAAAGAAGTTCCCTGACCCTGTAATAATCCTCGGATACGGCGCCTTCGAAGACGACTTTGCCAGCATCCTCTTTCCTGACAGCAATGGTATCCCCACAGCACCAGAGAACACCTCCACTGAGTTCAGACGGTATATTATGTTTAGTAAGAATTTGTTTGAAATCCGAGAGCTTGAGTTCATTGATAAAAATGGCCTGATGCCCTGGGACTTGACTGACCCCAAGAGGCTCCAGGGTGAGAATTTTCTCAGCAGTCTGTTCACTCTCATCCACAACAGCATCCCTGCAGACCTGTTCCCTGGCAGTGATAGTGGCATCAACCCAGGCGACGTCATACCCACCCCTGACCTTCTGAAAATTCAATCCACTGACAAGAGCATCAGTCAGCCTGATCTGATAGATATGTGTCTCAGTGGTGGCATCGAGTGTCTCCCCTCGTCCTGGGATAAAAACCCTGGCTCCAACATTCTGTGCATGCTGCGCTAAAATATCGCAATCCTGACTGGATCCCCTCACAAGTACAACCCTTCGTGGCCTGAGCTGTGCTAAAATCTTCTGAAGAGACTCTCCATCGGATCTCCCCTCGAAATCAATGTACGTGATCGATGCATTGACATTTATTGTCTTGGTGACTTGAACGCACTTTGTCGGCACATCAGCAGCTATTTCAGGGACAACAGCTGCCTCTTCAGGCTTGACATCGACATTCATTTTGTCGTCGGTCTCCGGTGCAGCGTCAGCGATTTTGTAGTCCTCAGGATTGACGATCTCCCCGTACTCATCGATCTTGATCTTCTCCTCGTGAAATGGAAACATGGGATATTGTTTTTTATTCTGCTTGAAGAATCCAGGCTTGATCTCCTGCTTCACCAGTAGATCGTGTCTCCCCAGTTCTATCTCATCCTCTGACTCTGAGCTGACGTCTGCAATCTCCATGTGCTCCTGCTTGAGCTGCTCCTGTCTGGCCTTCTGCAATCTCTGGTGCTCCTCGAGCTCAGCACCCTCCAGACGAACCCTCTTCTTGACGAGAAGTGTCAGAGGACGTGATCCCCCGTTCTCCATGAGATCACGTGCCAGAGTACCTGGTGATGTTCTACTCGTGATTATTATACTATTCTGGGGATTGCTGCACCACTGAAGGAACAATTCCCTGGAGAAGCCACACTCCATGTCAGGTGTACTGGCTAAAACGACCTTGGGACTGGGTACCTGATTGAGTTCAGCCATGCTGTGACACAGTTGGAGGTGCTTGAAGTGGAAGGGATTGTTCCTGGCGCCCTCAAAGCTCTTCATCAATTTATCACTCATCCACTCAATTTGAGACTTGGCGAATTCCACTACATTGTAACTGACGTTATTCAAAAGGGCCAGGGAATACGCCAAGAGTCCTGACTCCTTGTTCCTCCAGAGCTGATCCAACATGTGAGCTAGCTCCAGGACACGTCCAGCTGTGTCAACACCAACGAGAACATTACCACCAGCTCTCAAGGTTTGCAGAATATTTGTCATAAGTTTTTCGTCTCTCGTTCGTCTTCTCGCTTGTTGGTAGGATGCATTGAAGGCGTCGGTGATGAGGAGGGAAGGCCTCTGGAGTCTCTCCAGCTCACAGCCATTCAGGTGTCGCTCCTTCTTGTGATTGAAATCCACCGCGTAGATGATGTCCTCTTCCCCGTCCTTCACGATCTTCCAGATTGTTCCACCTATCATGTGACCTGCGGGTAGAGGTGTCAGGGTGACACCGTGACCCTTGCCCTTCATTGAGACACTCTGGTTGTATTTCAGCTGGACGATTTTGTCGAATGCTGCGTCCACGTCGTCCAGGGTGAACAGATCAAACTCTTCCATGTTGTTTCGGGATTGAAACATGTCGTACATGAACATCTGGCCCATTTTGTAAACGGGAATAGTCGCGTAGATGGGACAGTTCAGGCCGCATTTACCCACGAGGTAGGGTAGGGCCCCCAGGTGAAGAGGATCTGGGTAGGAGAGGAGAACTGCATCGATCTGGTGGACGTGGCGTTTTAATTCTCTGATGAAGTCCTGGGAGAATGACTCGTCCCAACCGCAGTCCAGGAGAATTCGTAATTCGTCGACCTGGAGGATATAACACGGTGGAGATTCATCCATTGCTCCTGAGATCGCGTGAAGTTTTATTATGGAGGTCATCATCTTGGTTATCGAGAGGATCTGAAAGATTTTGAAAGATAATTTCAAATAGAACGGACAGTTCGATTAAGTCATACCTGTGTGATGCCTAAATTATGTTAACCTCGAATTTAGTGACGACCGGTGAATTTTTCAAGTGCTATCCCGGCATTTCCAGAGGATTCAGAGTAGAATTTCGAATCTTCACTGTCTCTCGAGGATTTTTAATCGCTGGTGTGATTGTTATGAAATTGTTAACAATTGTGTCGGGTTTTATGTTTTGGAGCACTGGATGTGAAGCTTTTTCAAATACCGCGAATGAGAAATGATGGCGTCGATTTTTCCCTTCCGCTCTCGATTAGATTTCGGTTAAAAAAATCCAACGGCCCTTATTTCCCATAAATTATCAACCTGAAATTCCCCAATTCAAAGACTTCATTGAAATCACCTCATTTTGCACTTAACAACAACTCCAGATTGTGAGAGGAATCATTATTTATGAATATTAAAACTTCGACGCTCCAAGACGTAAGAATCTAACCCAAAAACTATTTTGTTTATAATTCTTAAATAATCAGCTGATAATTATATATTTTTCAATTTTCACCCACGAAGATCTAAGAAAAAAATAAAAATCTGTGACATGAAAAATAAATTCAATTCCACTGCAATTACTTAAAATTTTATTATTTTTGTAATAGAAAATGTAATAAAATTCTTGATTGAAAAATAATTATCTGAAGAATCACCAATTATTATCATCTCTCATAAAATGAGAGAAATAAATAATTACCGAATTAAATGACAGGATTTTGATTGATAATTGTATAATTTCTGTCAGTGAAATCATGGGAAGCCAGAGAAAAGCAGCTGAATCCCAGGTACCAGCAGAGGAGAGTGATCTCCTCTCGATAAAGCCCTTGGGTGCTGGTCAGGAGGTGGGTAGATCTTGCATAATGCTGGAATTCAAGGGCAAGAAGATAATGCTGGATTGTGGAATTCATCCAGGTCTCTCAGGGATGGATGCCCTCCCGTTCGTGGACCTCGTGGAAGCTGACGAGATAGATCTCCTCCTGATCTCTCACTTTCACCTGGATCACTGTGGAGCACTCCCCTGGTTCCTCCAGAAGACGAGCTTCAAGGGCAGATGTTTCATGACCCACGCGACAAAAGCCATCTATCGCTGGCTCCTCTCTGATTACATCAAGGTCTCCAACATCGCGACCGAACAGATGCTGTACACTGAGTCTGACCTTGAGGCAAGCATGGACAAAATCGAGACGATAAATTTTCACGAGGAGAAAGATGTCTTCGGGATTAAATTCTGGGCGTACAACGCTGGTCATGTCCTGGGGGCTGCCATGTTCATGATAGAAATTGCAGGTGAATAAATAAATGGCTTATTGAATTAATTATAATGATTAATTAATCTGTTATAACTCGTTGCAATTACTCTTGCATTTCAAAATAATCCCCAGGTGTGAAGATCCTGTACACCGGAGACTTCAGTCGCCAGGAGGATCGTCACCTGATGGCAGCGGAAATTCCAAATGTCCACCCAGATGTGCTGATAACCGAGTCAACATACGGCACTCACATCCACGAAAAACGAGAGGACCGAGAGCGACGTTTCACTAATCTCGTCCACGAGATAGTGAATCGTGGTGGTAGATGCCTGATTCCAGTATTCGCCCTGGGTCGTGCCCAGGAGTTGCTATTAATTCTGGATGAGTACTGGAGTCAACATCCAGAGCTACACGAAATTCCCATCTACTACGCCTCATCATTGGCTAAAAAATGTATGGCAGTTTATCAGACGTACGTAAACGCGATGAATGATAAAATTCGTCGTCAGATTGCGATAAATAATCCCTTCGTGTTCAAACACATATCAAACCTGAAGGGGATCGATCACTTCGATGACATTGGTCCGTGCGTGGTGATGGCATCACCAGGAATGATGCAGAGTGGTTTATCGAGGGAATTATTTGAATCCTGGTGTACGGACGCTAAAAATGGAGTGATAATCGCTGGTTACTGTGTCGAGGGTACCCTAGCCAAGACTATTCTCTCAGAGCCAGAGGAAATAGCCACAATGAGTGGACAGAAGCTCCCACTCAAGATGTCAGTGGATTACATATCATTCTCAGCTCACACTGATTACCAGCAGACATCCGAGTTCATCAGGATCCTGAAACCACCGCACGTGGTGCTCGTCCATGGGGAGCAGAATGAAATGGGAAGACTGAAGGCTGCCCTTCAGAGAGAGTACCAGGACGATCCCAGCACCACCATGGAAATTCACAATCCAAGGAATACTGTTGCTGTTGAATTGTACTTCAGGGGTGAGAAGACAGCCAAAGTCATGGGTACCCTCGCCATGGAGACATCGAGACCCGGTGAAATACTGTCTGGTGTTCTCGTCAAGAGGAACTTCAATCACCACAAATTGGCACCATCTGATCTGTCAAAGTACACGGATATGACAACTAGTCACGTCATTCAGAGACAGAGCATGCACTTCGGTGGATCTTTAGTGGTCCTAAAGCATCTCCTGGGACAAATTGCTGGTAATCTCGAGTACGTCGACGACAGAAAAATACGAGTGTTTAAAAATGTCGATGTCACTGTCGATGGGAAAATAGTAACGATGGAGTGGCTCGCTACACCTGTCAATGACATGTATGCAGATTCAGTTTTTACTGCTCTCCTTCAGGCTGAACTCATGGACAATCCACCCAAGACACTACCTCCACCAACTAAAATGGATAGAATGCATTTTAAGATGTGTCTCATTGAGATGCTCCAGGAGATGTTCGGGGAGGACTCGGTGCCCAAGATATTCAAGGGAGAGCAGCTCTATGTCACTGTTGATGGAAAAAAAGCACATATTGATCTGATGGGGCTCAATGTCACCTGCGGAGAGGACGAGGTATTTCAGCAGATTGTTCAGACTGCTGTCTCAAAACTTCATCAGTCACTGGCGTCTCCCTCCGAGACCATCTGAGAATAATGACTGTGAATCGTCATCCTAATTTCATGCAACATTATCTTTATACTTTCCAATAAAAATAACGAAATGATATTTAACATTTCTGTCATGATTTCATTATTTTTTTAAATTATGTGGATTATGTATATAGTATATAGACAACGCACTCATTATAAAATTATAATTTCATTAGATTGAATTAAATTTCATTAGATTTCATTAGAGTGAATAATTTTTTTCACTTGAAATTCCGCTTGTTCTGCAGTCGGCTAAATTTCAGTTAAACAAATAAAAAACAAATGGATTGACACCGCAGAAAATGAAATTCACCCCGTCGACTTGATGGACACCCCAACATTGTGTGTTGCGCCCTCCCTCTCTTGGGGTGCAGTACTACGATGCCGCTGGGGTCACTCAAATCCCCAGAACTGAACCTCTACTCCAATCAATCCTCTTTGGTGAAGACAATTAGTAGAACATCCACTTCAGATATGAACAGGACGTCTTGCATATTTCTTCGCACAAGGCGATTTTGTTGTGAGTTTATTCTGCGTGAGAACTATAAAACTAATCAGTTAGTTGAAAAATTGATATTACTTAGTGTATTTATGTTTTATCAAACCTGATAAAATCAGTTAAGTGATTTACTCGGATTAATTCTTGCCATTTTTTCAGGGGCAAACGCAATTTTAGAACGTACAGGAATAAAATGGCATTGACAGAGCAAATTCCGTTTTCCAAGGACTTTCTGTTTCGTCAAGTGAGTTTTTCAAATTGTTAAATAATTTTTTGGTGAGTATTTCATGGTGAATTTTTTATCGAAAATTTTTCGTGCTAATTTACAGTTTTTCGATCCAATATCTAGTACTTACACGTACCTTTTAGCGGATGTGACCGATAAACAAGCGGTTCTGATAGATCCCGTTATCGAATGGGCAGAAAGAGATGCAACAATAATAAAAGAATTGGATTTAAAATTAATTTACGCACGTGAGTAATTGCAAAAACCAAAATTCATCAGCGGATGTAAATCGAGGTTTTACCAATTTTTTTTTCTTGTTGAAATTTTAGTAAATACTCATATGCATGCGGACCACGTAACGGGTACTGGAAAATTGAAAGAGTTACTACCGAATTGTCAATCTGCTATTTCAAGAACTAGTGGGGCGAAGGCGGATTTATTACTCGATCCTGAAGATAGAGTGAAATTTGGAAGACATGAATTGCTAGTCTGTCCTACACCAGGTCACACTGAAGGTCAGCAACAGAATTTAAAAAAAAATTATCGATTGAATCTAATGAACAAATACAAGACACGGAATTTTCCCACGTCTTTTTATTTATCGGTTACGATTGCTCTGCGAGCTAAATAAATATACTCACAGATAACAATCCGTTTTAATTAGGAGATAAGTTTTCGTAGAATTCTCAGTTTTCTCCGATTCTACTACAGATAGAGATATTTTTGTAGTTATCTTTTTTATAGTACTCCCTCTCCCCTGCAAATTAGGTCATGATAAAAATTGCCCTATCTCTCTTAGATTCCGAGATATTCCGGGAAAACTCGACTAGTCATCGACTCGTTACGATTTGTCGATTCGTAATCAAATTATAAAAATCGCTTAATAATTATTAATGTTTCAGGCTGCGTGACATACGTCTGTAGAGAACAAGGAATAGCTTTCACTGGTGATACTCTTTTGATTCGTGGGTGTGGAAGGACAGACTTTCAGGTTAATAATCCCCAACCGTAAAAACTCGTAATGGTAAAATTATTTAAAATTTTTTGCCTGACAGGGAGGCTCGCCACAAATTCTGTACAATTCCGTGCACTCTGTAATATTTACACTTCCTGAAAACTTCCGCCTCTATCCGGCTCACGATTATTCCGGAAGAACAGTTACTTCCGTCGCTGAAGAACGCAATTACAATCCAAGATTAACGAAATCTCTCGATGAATTTGTCAGCATAATGGAAAATCTCAATCTCCCCTATCCTAAAATGATCGGTAAGTGGATATTTTCGTAATAATTCGTAATCTTCCCGTGATGAAAGGCGCGTTGTCCGAATTATTTAGAATTTTCTTGCAGATAAAGCTGTACCAGCGAATCGAGTTTGCGGAATTTACGAGCTCATGGATAAAGAAGAGAAGGATTGATAATTATCCAATTATCTAGTCCACCAATTGTGCATTACAATTGTATAAATATAATCTATAGAACAATTTATTTTCCAACGAATAATTTGCTGGACTTTTGACCGGTAGATTTTTATCAATCGATTGTGCAATCTATCTAAAAATAATTGACCAATTTATTCTAAATACCTGAAGATTAATTGGTATAAGTTTTTTTACAAAAAGCTTTTATTCATTTTAATAATTAGAGGTGACGGTATTAATTGATAAATTAATGGATGTATTAATTAAGGAAGAATGAGCCCTTGTGTCAAAAATATATACAATTCCAAGGACTCCAACTATTTCTTTTGCTCCTGAGCCAATTTCTGCGTGACCATCTCCCTGAATTGTCCCAGAATGAGATTTTCCCTCTTCTGTCTCTCCTCTTTACTGAACATGGCTAAAGCCCTCTTCTCGTCAGCCGAGTAGATTTGATTCTCCTTACGTATTCGTACAGCTTCCATTCGCCGATGCCTACTACCACTCATAACATACCCCACGGACTCATACGACGCAATTTCATCTGACGTAAGACCAATTTCTCCTCTCCTGGGAATTCTTTTGCCCTCAGCGACAAAAGCAGCCATCGCTGCACCCTCACCAGGAAGCAGAGCCTTTCCAAAGTCCTTCGCTGAGAGTGTCACGTGCTGCTTCTGGACAGGACCCACCATTCCATCATCTCCAGAGTCATCTGACGATGATGTCCTCCTCTTCTTTGGCTTATCCATCTCCTTGCCCTTCTCCACCCACTCCGCTGTCTCTGATTCATCAGATGAGCCTGAGCTCGAATCACTCTCCGAGTATTTCCTCTTTCTCTTCTTCCGTTTCTTCTTTTCTTTTCTCAATTTCTTCTCTTTCTTCAATTTTTTACTCTTCTGAAACACGAATAAATTATGGAGTTTATTGACCCCGGATATCTCGGAAGTTAAGGGAGATAGAGACATTTTCATGAGAATCTGTTTTGTAGAGCGATGAATGAACTATAAAAAATATTTTAATGAAAATTTCGTTATCTCTTTCTGTTTAGCAGGTAGAATGGAAAATAGAGAAATTGTCAGATTTCGTTGAATTGAGAAATTTCTGGAAGAATTTTTACAACGTTTTGTTAAAAGGAAATAAAAAAATGTAACTCACCTTCTTTTTATCCTTTTTCCTCCTCTTCTTGCTCTCTGGTGATAATTCAATTTTAGTTTTGCTTTTGAGGGTCTCGTCTTCATCGTCAGTTCTTAAAAAAAACAGCCCGAGAGATATTCAACATTAAAATGCGCAATAACAAATGGAAAATTAATTAGAGATTAATATTTCCATGACGAAACGGAATTTTGAGGTTGGAATACCCACCACAATGTTTATTGAACGTTTTTAAATGGTTTGAAGGCGTTATTTATTTATTTAACAATTTCACTTACTCTTCTAGTCTCGTAGGTGATTTACCCCATATTCTGTCAACTCCTAGAAGACCAATTTGCTCTCGATCTTTCCTGCGTCCGTCCATTTAATTATTTCAAAGTCTTTCGATCCAGGACCGATCGATATTATATCGTTTACAATAAATCCCCGATTTTTCTCAAATCGATTTTAAATTTCCTGTTGATCAAAAATCTTAATTGACAAAATAAAACAATTCCTCCAATTCTCATCAGTGAAATTTCCAAATAAAAAAATTTCACAAGCAAAATATTTATTTTCCTGGAGAACAATTAACCCCCGCCATCTGGTGTCACCCCAGGAGTCTTCAGGTACCAGAAATCACCGTCTCCTGAGAGGCACACAATGTCCTCTGGATTTTGCATTAGCACTGCCCATAACCGAAGAGGAAAAGCCGATACACCGAAACGATCAGACCAGGACCTCAGCCCAGATCATGAAACTCTGATAAAATTCTGGTGATCAGCAATTGTTGGATAATCAGTGAATCGTCATTTCCAGGATGTCAGTGAATTTGTCGAAAAATCATGAGGCACTTGTGGCAGCCTGGACGAGCGTTGTGGACGACAAATCTCCGGTCGACTGGTAAACTCCCATTTATTTTTAAAACTTATGATTCTGCACCTCGAAATGATGATTCAGACCCTGAAGAAATCATTCCTGAGGGTTTTTCTGATAGTCCATTATATTTATCAGCCCTCCCCCAGGGAAAATTATTTCACTCCCCCCCTGGGGTGGGTTTACACACCCCAAACAAAAAAAAGATGAAAAATGTTGAACAATTATAAAAATTACTGCATTACTATTATAAATAAAGATGAGATGATAATAATAATAATAAATTGTATTATTAAATTACTGTAATTTGTTCAGTAGATTTTTTATTGAATAGATTGTTTTTTTAAATTTGAAGGGGCATGAAGTGATTTTTTGATAATTTATTGGCAGGGCTGTTTTTGGATACGAGGGCCAGACGAATAATCTGAAAGTTGTGGGAACTGGTAACGGTGGACTCCAAGAGATGATCGAGGAGTTGAACAGCGGTCACATAATGTACGCCTTCTGTCGAGTAGTTGACACAAAAACAAGTCTACCAAAATGTGTCCTGGTGAATTGGCAGGGTGAGCTAGCCCCAATAGTAAGAAAAGGCACATGTGCTAATCACATTCGTGACATCGAGCGTCTGCTGAAAGGTGCTCACATCCAGGTGAACGCCCGCTCCGAAGAGGACGTCGAGGTTGATCTAATAATGGAAAAATTGGCACGTGCCACAGGTTCTGCTTATAAATTTCAAGCACCTCGTTCCAAGGACGTGGGTAATACCCCAGTGGGTACAGCATACAAACGAGTGATACCAGCGCAGGAGATAAATGCAACGGAGAGGGATGAGTTTTGGCAGAAGGAGGAGCTGGAGGAGAAAGCGAGAATTGAGCAGGAGAAAATTAGAAAGGAGAAGGAGAGACAGAGAGTTGAGCTTGAAACGAGATCTCGTGAGGAGAAGCAGAGTAAAATTCGTGAGGACGTGGCTGTGCCTGTTGTGAGAAAAATGGAGCAGTCTCAGGAAAGGGTACAGGAGTTGAAGAACTTGAGGAATCAGGCGCCGAGAAATGAGAGCGACGAAGAAGAGCCCAAGAGTAGGAGTGATGAGTTGAGAAGACAGAGGAGCAATGAGGCACAGCAATTAATTGCCCAGAGGACGATCAACGCGAGAGCTGTTTTCGAGCAGAATTCTGCTGCTGGACAGATGCGAGGGGCTTTTGGGCCTAGTAAGAGTCCCAGAGGGGTCCAGGGAGGGAGAATTGAGGGGAAAATAGAGGAGAGAAAAATCGAGGGGAAAGATCAAGGGAGGAAAGTTATTAATGAAGCCTCTGGAGAGGTTTTGGGGACTCAACCTCAGGTAGAGGTTCTCCAGAAGGTTCAGGTGGCTCAAGAGGTGCACAAGGTGGCTCAGACGGCTCAAGAGGTCCTTCAGGAGGTTCAGGGGGCTCAGGAGGTCGAGAGAAAGGTACTGGAGGATCGCAGACAAGATATCGAGACTGAGAGGAAGGCCCTGGAGGAGAAAAAACTCCAGGACACCCAGAAGAAGACTCTCGAGCCTGAAGTGGCCATGGAGGAGCACAAGAGGGCTGAGGTCGAGTGGAAGGGTGTCGAGGTTGAAAAAAAGGTCGTGGAGGACCACAAGAGGACTCAGGAGGTTGAGAAAAAGGAGGAAATCAATACTGTTGAGAATGAGTTGTATAATCAACTCAGTGGAGAGAATTATCTCTATTTTGATCCCAATAATGAGGGGATGAAGGCTAGAGCGCTTTACGATTATCAAGCTGCTGATGACACTGAAATTACTTTTGATCCTGGGGATGTTATCACTCATATCGATGCCATTGATGAGGGCTGGTGGCAGGGACTCGCTCCTGATGGTACTTATGGACTATTTCCTGCTAATTATGTTGAGGTTATTGAATATGCTACATGAGGGGTTCTGTCCGTTGTTGAGGATTCGTGTTCCAGTTATTGAGGGGTATTAGAGGTTTATTCGGGGTGAGGGGGAGGGGGAGGGGGCTAGAGTTAATGAAGGGTTATCTGGAAAATTGGGGGAGTAGAGCTATTTGGAAATTTGGGAGAGATAGCAAAATTTTTGTTGGACCTTTTTTCTAGCTCTTGAAATTCTCTATAAAAAAGTTTTTCACGAAAATTATGGTATCCGGAGTAGAGTCTCCAGATTGTCCAGTTTTAAATTCCCCGACTTGAACCAATTTATCTCTTCGCTACTGAAGTCATTCAGGGGAAAATAAGACGCCCAGATATTTCGTATGACATTTCAATCATCATGGCTTCAGTCGCGACAGGAAGACCGTTATCTTCCTGAGGAAATAATGTATAATATTGCGGAATTTTTACTTCCTGTTGACGTCGTAGCGTGTGAATCCTTCGAGTGCAGAACTTTTTATTTAGAATATCATTAGAAGTAATTAAATATCAGTATAAAAATGATTCTGAACGACAGGAATCAAAAAGACCGTCTCAACAGAAAAACCGAAAAATTGTGTGTAAGCATTTGTCGTTGCAATTTCATGATTTCATGACTTCATAATTTTATTCTTATAATTTCATGGGAAAAAAAAGTCTGGGCTCGAAGGGTCACGATAGTATCGAGATATTTAATTCATCAGACGCTCAAATAATTGAGCTGTTAATTCATAATCCATTTTTTTGAGACTTTAAGTGAAACAAATAGTTTCTCTGTACTCATCAATCAATTGTGACTATTATTGGATAAATAATCAACCGATCTCACATTCACTCGAAACAAGAGAGTAAAGTCGAACAAATTTATAGATGTTTTTTTATTGAACGT
The DNA here is from genome assembly GCF_000806365.1 of Fopius arisanus. Lineage (NCBI taxonomy): Eukaryota > Metazoa > Arthropoda > Insecta > Hymenoptera > Braconidae > Fopius > Fopius arisanus. The sequence goes on along the minus strand of NW_011887792.1, from coordinate 241,831 downwards.
GAATAGAAAAGAGGGACTCAGGAATCTGAACAAATTTAATAATGTTCTTTTTCTGTATTTTGTTGGATGACTTATGAATATATTTACAATGATTTTAATCCATGAATTGAATGCCACTCCTGGAATTTATCAGGAGCGGTTGCGTGCATTTGTACATCTACTCAACTGTTACTCAATCGCAATGTACGGAATTAATTTTAGTTTATTCGGAATAAATCTGTTTTTCATATACTTAATTGTCGTCGATTACCGTCATTGACATTTTTCGAAATATCTTGTTACCCAGAGAAGACAGAAAAATTTCTGTTGAACATTTTTTCCAGCTCTGGAAATTCTCCACAAAAAAGTTCCCCACAACATTTTTCCATCTCCCGCAGGTTCCGAGATATTTTCCCAAGAAAACATCTGTATTTTATCCAACAGATTGAGCGGTCCAATTATTTAAAAAAGTATCGATAGTAGCCATGAGGATGATCTCCACCCAATCAATTCACCTCCTGTACCCAGGATTCTGATTGCTCGCAGTAGAGCCACTCCCAGCATGACTGAGAAAGGCGAGATGTCCTTTAGGACATTTATTGGCATAATGACCCTTCGTCCCACATTTGTAACAGGTCACCTCCTCGAGAGGCTTCTGGGGTCCCCTGGGTGGTGGTCCATTGTGCATATTCATGTGATAATTGTGCTGATGAGGCCCACCACCCTCCAGCTCCTGCCTCATCTGTGCCTCACGTACCTCAGCCGGCATTTTATTACAATAAACAGCTTTGTGTCCACTCTCCCCACAAAAATGACACGTAATCATCACCTTCTTTCCCTCCTTCGGCTGCATGTCTTGAATTGCTGGCAGTTCAAATCGGGGACTGAAATAAAAAAAAAAAAGATGTCAAGAATCCAAAGGCTAATTGATCCCTCTGACGCAATTGGAATTGAATTAGTCGTGATGTTCTTCCTTGGCAAATAAAGTGGTGGTAGTGAAAAAAAATATCGTAAAATGGCGAAACAATAGGCAGTGGGGCACAGGTGAAGGATACTCACTGCATGAATTTACACGTTGTACCATCTGGACAGAATCCAGCTAGATATGCCATGCAGAGCACTCGTCGTACGTGTCTGTGACGACAGATTGGACCGTGTCTGCAGAATCCACGATCATACCACGGACAATCCCGGACTTTTGTCTCAGGATCTATATGCAGAAATGGGCACTCCTTGTTGTGGCAGGCGTCTGCAAGTCGATTAGATATTGAAAATCACTTCCAGATCCTGAGATATCCGTGAAAAACTAAATTGGATGAAAGACACTCACTGAATCTCGAGTAGAAATAACACTCTGGCATTTTTGACATGTCGTATTCGTGCAGAAATTCACACTGATCCCCCTTTTTGCAAAGTCCTCGGAGCCAATGCTTGCAGACGATTGTCCTGTCACCCCTGACGTGCCTGAAAGGGCAGGATCCTCCCTTGTTGCAGGCACCACGAGGATAGAATTGACAGACAGCAGCAGTGGATTCTACAATTGATTTAAAATCCTCAACACTTATCTCTGTTATAATTCAGTGATAAGAAAATAAAATTGATTCGCGAGTGAAAAAAAAATTACTGGAGCATTGAAAACGAGAGAATTCTGTAATGAACATCTCAATATTATAAACAATATGTGAAAATCGAAGTGATTTCTTTCTTTTTGACATTTTCTATTGAATATTTGATTAAAATAGAATAGAATTTTCTGGAGAATTGGATTTTTGAATTTTGCTTGGTAATTAACATCGAGGATAATTCTCGTTTTTGTTTAATAATCTCATAAACATAAACATAACCCCAAAAACCTACTGTCCATGCCGGTGAAGGGCAGAGGAAGTGCTCCATATTGTTCATCAAGGGCGATCTCAATATCGAATTTGAGATGATCCACATTTGCCACGAGGTACTCCATCGCCTCAGCAATTTTTCAAAATAAAAAAATCCGAATAACCAAACTAAACAGCTAAAATAACAACACCTAGAGAACAACCATCAGTCCCTCACTCGTCAATTTTCCTGATTGGCTCGACTTTATTAATAAACACTCGCCATTTTGTTATTGAGTTTAGGGACTTCTAGTTTTTTAAGACTGGTTACATTCAATCTAGTGGAAAACACCTGATGTTCAGGTTTCAGGTTCAAATAGTAGTTCAGGTGAAATTCAGAGCATTTCTCGTTTACCACAATATTGTTGTAATTATATATAATTAAAATAATCGTATATATTATCGGGGTTGTAATGGATTTTATGTCAGTGCAAATTTATTTATACAAGACTTATACGGATAAATAAATAATAATAATTTTATAGTTATAATTAATAAATTGAGGAAAAAGGGAAAAATGTGATAATAAATGATAATCATGATTGAAAATTTAATGTTTTATTTAGGCATTTCTTAAATATAAATATATTGTTATTATAAATATATAAATATATTGTTCGCAGGGTTCCAAGTCCAGAAATGAAATTGAATGCATTAAGCTCTCGTCGGACGTCATCGTCAGCTGTCGCCACCTTTCGGGCGTTATCGGCAACCCTCGGGCGAGACACACGCGCCTATAAGAGAGGCAGGTGTCGCCGTTCTTCCGGTAGTCACCCGCGGGTTCTCGCCGAGGGTTAATTAATCTGATTCTCCCAAATTTCTAATTGCCAAAAAAAAAATAATCGACAGCCACAAAAATCTATTGCAATTCACCGCGACAATTTATCATTCGCGTTCTAGTTCCGTTGACCAGGATCGACTGAAAATTTTTTTTTTTTTGTCGAGTTCTGGTGAAACTCCGGGTGAAAAAGCCGGTGAAAAAACGCGGACTGTGGGCTCGGTCTGTATTATTTTCGCTTTCGCGAGTAATTTATCGCGTGTGTCGGTGTGATTTGCCGGGATTTTCCACGGATTTTTGGTGATCGTTGGGATTTTCACGGGATTGGGAGGAACTCGGCTAGTTCTCGGGGTGGAGTTCAGTCAGGAACGTCAGGAATTTTGGAATTTTTTGGACAGGTATGTGGGCCATGAGGCGAGACTTTTGGATTTTTTTTGAGGGGTACACCTTATGGGGGTGGGGATTTTCGGGGATTTTGGGGGATTTTGGTGGATTGTGGGTGATGGTGTGTGTGGAAAGCGCGCGCATGGTGTGACTTCGGGCGTCTCGCCGATCTAGGACGAAGATCATCGGGTTCTGGGAGGTGGGGTTTTCCCGGAAGGGGGGTTCCTGCCCCCTGGAACCGATTTTTCCTAAAATCTATGTAATTCTTGTTTTTTTTTTCTCGTCTTTTTTTATTCGTCGATCATTCACGACCACGTGTTATCACATTTTTTTGGGTTTCGAGGGAAAAGGTCTGATCGACATTTATTATTATTATTATTATTTTATTATTGGTGGTTTAATTATTATCACTGGAATTATTATACAAATTTCCAAAGGTAAAGAATTAAAATTGTGTACTTAGTCCGCAGTTTTTCAGTGTTTACTCGAAAATTAAGCCGAATACCGGAAATGTCATGAGAACTTTTTTTGTTGCTCGTGAATAGCTCTACAGAAGATGTCCTGACGAATATTTTGGTTTCTTGCGTTGATTTCGAGATTTTCATCGAAAACGGGGCAACCTGTCGAAACCGACCTAAACCGGTTTCCCATTGGATTAAAAAACCGTGAATTAGAGACGAGTCCCTGAGAATTAATATTTTTCTCTCTCAATTTGCTCTAATGCCTCGTAAAACAACATCCGTAGTCTGGAAAATAATCACACGTGGGAGTGACCGGGACTCCTGGAGAAATCGAGATTTTTTTTCTGTTTATTGTTGAGTCTTGATTGCAGACTAAATTGGAACAGCTGATCGAAAGGCATTCCTTCGCGTTTCCAAAGAGTCTGACGTGGATTAGTAATTGCATTGGGTCTGGCAAACAATTTTTTTATTTTGTTTATCATTTTTATTTCATTCTATTAATGAACGCGCATTAAAACGTTACGAGCGAAGGAATAGAATCTATCACTTTGAGGAGATAACATTCTTTCATCTCTCAGGAGAGATCTTCCGATGTGTGGAGCAGTCGTAATCCTCGATTTTTTTTATTTTTTCAATGCTCGAGATGTTGTAAATAATGGAGATAATTTAAACCTTATTGCAAATGCGAGTAAACTATTTTTTAAATTCAATTTGCCACAATTAAATCAGCACTAACCAGAATTCACGCGTTTGTAACTGTAGGAGTTAACAACTGTCTCGTTTTTTTTTTTCATAAATAAGAGGGAAAATGTTAATGAATCATTAATGAATTTATTCATTTTCACTAGTACAGAGTAAGCACTCGTAATTTTTGTTTCATCGAAGCCGAATATCTGGCAAACTAAGAGAGATAGATAAATTCTTGTTGGGACTTTTTTGTAGTTTTTTTTGTCATCTGCAAAAATGGTCATATAAAAAAACGGCGTATCTCCGTCAGATTCGGAGATATACGTGGAAAACGGTGGGTGGGGTAGACGTAATTTTTTAACTGCTGCACTTTTGTTTAATTACTTTTTTGGAGTGATTTTACGAGTGGCATTGGGATTTCTTTTGCATGTTGGCCGAATTTATTTAAATAGTAATTCCTAATGAAAAAATCTTTCCGAAAATCAACATTTTGAAATTGCCATGCAGTCATGTGGATTGCGTTTTGAATTGCATTTAAATGTTGAATCGTAATTATTCGGGGTCAATACAGACTGTCTGTTTTTGAAGTGGAATGGATTTTATGCGAAAACTTGAGGTCTGTATCGATTAATTTGCATGGACGAGGGAGACAGGTGGATTTTAAATGTCTCTTTTGTGGGATTGTTCACACGGAATTTACACTTGCGCCAATAATTTAATATCACTTAATTAATTAAATGGATATTTATAATTTTTCCAACAAATATTGAATTAAAATTCAATAATAAAGCAGCAAATCCCATCACTACATTTTTTTCTTTTATCAAATGCAGTTTAAGCCAAAAACCATTGATTTTAAAGGGAAATATGAGAAGACCTTTTTTGTAGATAATTTAATTGCCTCGAGAACAAGTCTTCTGATGTTTTCTCGCTGGATTCATTATTTGCGAGATAAATCGGCGAGGAATTTTGGATTTCATTACGGAATTCATTAAATTGGATGGGGAATTTATTGATATTGTTTTGAGTGAGCTAGTGGCTCAAACATTTTCATTTTAAAAATAAAATGCTTGATACGCAGGTGCAAATTAAATAGCGTCGAAGACTCATCTTTTATGTATTTCCATGTATAAAATAAGGAAGCGATCATGTTAATATCTGAATACAAATAGAAATTTAGTTCCAAGTGAAAATTTGATCACTCGAGACGTTGATAAAAAAAAACAGCAATGAACTGATAATTGTTTTTATTCCCAAGATCAGTTTTTAGCGAATATCTCAGAATAGAAGGAACACAGCGAATTTTTAGCGGTAATATTTTTTATGGAAAATTATGAGAGCTACAAAAAAGTTTTTCCTTAAAATATCGCTATCTTCCTTGGCTTTTGAGATATCGGCTGAAAACTCATGTCGAAAAAATGCTTTCGACGTAGGGTACCTCAGAATTCGTTGGGAATTCCCTAAAAAAATTGGATTGTTGGGGAATTTTTGTTGTGATGTCGGATTTGATTTTTTTTTCAGAGCTAACTACCCGCCAAAAAATGCAGAAGATGAACTACATGGAGGTGACTCTCCCGAACTATTCATATGTCTTCAATTTTGAGGAGAAGTTTATTCATCAAGACACACGAGACTGGATGACGAATAACTGGACAAATGTGTTCTATTATGCTGGGATATATATGATTCTCATATTTGGCGGTCAATACTGGATGACCAGCAGGCCCAGATTTGAATTGAGGGGTTTACTTACACTTTGGAACAGTGGACTCGCCATTTTCTCGATAATAGGATTCGCTAGAACAGCACCTGAGCTCATTCATATATTAAGAAATCATGGATTGTATCACAGTGTGTGCATACCGAGGTGAGAATTGATTTTTTTTTTATCCAGAGATTTATCTAAACTCTCAGAAATATACGTCACTTATTTATTTACATAAATTACATGAGGTGAGAGAGTTTTTCATTCTGTGTTGGAAGATATCTCGGTATTTGTTGGAGGCAGTGGATTCTCGTGAGGGAATTTTTTTCTGCAGAATTTTGTTAGCTATAAAAAGTGTTTCTTGACGATTTTTATAACTTCTCTGGGTAACGAGATATTTTACATCCACGTCGATTCACCTTTGATCGAGTCCATAAATTATACAAATCAAGATCAAAAGTTGCTCTTGTAATCTCTGAGATTATTATCAGTAATTTTTTTGATCGTCTGATTGACTGGTGGATTTATTTTTGTTACCGTAGAGATTCCAGACGAGAACACGCGCAAGAATGTAATTTTTTTCTTTCGTATAAAATATTTATCTCACAGTATTGGGCAATAATATATTACATATTACTTATTACACCACTCCATGGCCTGTCGTGCAGAAAAACACGGCTGAATCACGCTATGCAAAATTCTAGGGTATAACATTAAATAAGTTTGAGCACGAATCGATTTTGAAGATCAAAATCTAAAATAAATTCTCTTGAAATCTGCGCAGTTGATAAATTATTTTCTGCAAACCAAAAAATATATTGTAATTCTATCGTTAATTTTCTTGTCCAATGATTCCGACTGATACTGAAAATAAATCATAAAACTTGATGAGAATGAAATAATTCCATCTGCTGATTGCCTATGTTTCAGCTTCATCGAGATGGACAGGGTTTCTGGGTTCTGGACCTGGATGTTCGTTCTGTCGAAGCTACCAGAGCTGGGTGACACTCTGTTCATCGTGCTGAGGAAGCAACCCCTGATATTCCTCCACTGGTACCACCACATAACAGTTTTACTGTACTCATGGTTCTCTTACACAGAGTACACGTCGTCAGCTCGATGGTTCGTCGTGATGAATTACTTCGTACACTCGATAATGTATTCTTACTACGCCCTCAAGGCCATGAGATACTCACCACCAAAGTCAATAGCAATGGTGATAACGACACTCCAACTAACGCAGATGATGGTGGGATGTGCTATCAATGTCTGGGCCTATCAGTATCTCACTAGTGGACAGAGCAACTGCTGTATCTCCAGGTTCAACATTCACTTCAGTCTCATAATGTACTTCAGTTATTTCGTTCTATTTGCGAGATTCTTCCACAAGGCGTATATTGGAGGTAAGAAGGACAAGAAGATATATAAGCACGAGAACAATGGACACATCAACGAGGAGTACAGCAATGGAAAGCTCAAGAGCAACTGAACATGATGGAGATATTATTGCGAGAGACAGGTCAGGGTGATGGAGAATCGTGAATATCTTGGGATTTACGAGAGGTAGCGAAATTTTGGTAGAATTCGTTTTTGTGGGGAATTTTGTCGGCTGCAGAAATGGTTTTATCAGTTTTTTCACTAACTCTCATGGATCACGAGATATTCGCTGAAATCTTGGGGTTTGATTTGGGGAGCACTTGATTCACCGGACTCTGGGATTTTTGGTGAATATAGTGAATATTTCAGGATCTATGGGATACAGTGAAATTTTGGTGAGAATTGTTTTTGTGGGTAATTTCATCAGCTGCAAAAAAGGTCATATCTATTATTTTTCTGGCTCTCGTGGATAACGAGATATTCTCGAAAAACCGTTGAGTGTTATTAGGGGACACTCCGGACTGAGTGGATTAGGTGGTCTCTCTGGTTTTTAGTGAATATCTCTGGATCTCGGGGAAATGGTGAGAATTTTGTAGAGGATGTTTTTGTGGGTTATTGTTCTAGCTACAAAAAAGGTAGAGTGATAATTTTGGTAGCTTCGATGGGTCATGAGGTATATGATTTTATCGGGGGATAGGTCGGGAGTAAATTATTCAGGGATTGATTTTCAAGGAAAATGGACCAAAGAGGGAGGGAATTGTGGTCCGAATTATTTATGCACAGCACATGTTTTATTTGTTTAATTGGAGCACAAATTTTTGTTTTTCAACGATTGATGATTTATTCGGGGGTGAGGGGTGGGTAGATTAGAATATATTTTAAGATCACAGTGGAGGGGAAATACCGTAATATTTTCTATGGGCCCGTTTGGTGTTTGGATCCGGTGTAGTGGGTTCTGTCGGACGCGTGACCCACATTCTGCTTGACACTGGAGAGATCTCACGGAATGAGAGGTCTATTGGCACTCGGTATTTTTTTTATTTCATGCGCAATTTCGAGAGGTCAACGGAGATATCATGTAAATGAAGATATATTTTTCTCGGAAATTTATCTCACCAACCGCTCAGTTTAGAGATAAATGCCGGAAAAGTTTTTTGCGGGAAATTTAATAATCTACCAAAAATCTCTTATGACTTTTTATACTCTTGTCAATCGTCTTCGAAATACACGCACAATTTGAAATTGAAACATCCATGTTTATTAGAAAAATCGAATCAGAAGTAGAAAGCGAACAGCCAATTATCTTGATAGCGAGTGGTTTTAGGAGAAAATGGTAGATAAATTTTTGGTGGATAATTCGATTGTCTACCAAAAAGGTCGAATGAAGTTTCGGCTGGGAGCGATGAGTACCGAGATAATTGGAAAAATTGGAGAAATGGAGGGGGTGGTAATGAGGGGATTTTTTGGGATTTTTCGGGTGGATGGGAGATTATCTCGGGAATGAGGGGTTTTAGCGAAAAATGTTGTGGGACTTTTCTCAGGGGAATTTAATTCTCTAGAAAAAGTTTCTCATGACTTTTCCTCGTAAAACCACTCCGTTCCCGGATACATGAGTAATTCACAAATATTGACTACTCAGCTGATGGGAGATTGTCACGAAACGACGTCTCTTCAACTCTAAATCTCGAAATATCATCAGATAAAAATTACTCAATTATTTTTTCCCGTTCCAAAGTTATCCTCGAGCGTCAAAATGAAACGGGATTCGTTCGAATTGTGTCGGTAGATATCGGAGAAACTCCTCACTACGATTTACTATTCGATATTTTCCCTTTTCTTTACGAGTTTCCGCTCATCTGCATACTTCACCAGTGTAAATCAATCTCGAAGCGTTTGTTACATGAATCATTGATAGGATAAACAGCAAAAAATTACACGGAGTGAATAAATCACACTTCAACAAAAAAACCTAAGAAAATGATTTAAACATTGAAGAAAATGCAGAGTGAAGACGAGTTTTTGTCAGATATCTTCAAACCCGCAGGAGATGACGAAATTTTTATCAAACCCATTTTTGGAGCTTAGGAAATTCTCTACAAAAAAGGTTTAGGAGAAATTCCTCTAGCTCCTCCAAATAACTAGATAAATCAAAAGTACGTAATGGGATCGTTTCGTCAGTGAAAACTTCAAAACAACTATCCCGATGGATTTTGAAACCAAGTGTAAAGTTCATAGACGTCAAATCCTCATTTGCATAATAGTCTCAGGCGAGACAAACGCGACTATTAGATAATCGAATGGCGGATGTAATTTTTTTATTGTGTCCGGATATTCGAAAAACGATTTTCCTGATTCGCGATAAATTCGAATTAATTTAATGACGACCTCAAAAGGTCGGGTTGACAGTGGGTCACGCGTCGTCATCTGTGCGATCAGGAAATATTCCACTGATGCATCAATTATTTACAATGCCAATTAATTATTTAACAGAAAGATTAAAAAATATTAATGAGACTTTTCACGATTGTGTGGATTGTACAGGTCATGAGAAATGCGATTGTTATTTACTATGTAAATGACTGGTGCTTGTCCGACAATTGCGCAACAATGATGGTAATTAGATGAGATATGAGTTTTTTGTCGAGCAGTGATTTTGTACATTTTTTGGTCAATTAAAAAAAAATAGTTTCATCCCAGAGTGAAGGGGAGACTTTTTTTTTGAAATATTGAACGAAAATTGAAATATCTGGAAATCTATCGGAGATTGGAGATCTCTTGTAGGAGCTTATTTGTGGAGAATTTTATCAGCTACAAAAAGCTTCCAACAAAAATTTCGCTGTCTCCTCAAGATAACGAGATATCTCCGAAAAACTCATGTACCTCCCAAATCGCACGAAATACGATGGAGCCATTTTACTCCGTGATTTTTCGAGAATACCTCCGAATCCTCAGGAGATAGCAAAAACTCGTGAGGACCTTTCTCGTAGATAATTTCCTCAGCTACAAAAAATGTCCAACAAAAAATCCGCTAGCTCCTGTAGATTCGGAGATATACCCCAAAAGCCTCAAATGTAAAAAAATACGAACAGTGTAAAAACGTTGAGAAAAAATAACAACCAGTTTTACTGTAATCACATGCTTTCTCGATAGATAAGTTTTCAATTGTAAGTGTGTGTGTGCGTGAACGTGTGTATTATATAAGTAATCAATTTTCACGTGAATTGGTGGGTCCGTATCGAACAAGATGATTAAATGGGCTTATTTTTCCCTGGAGAGAGAAAATTGTAAAAATAAAAATTGTCATAAATCGGACAGTACGTGACACTTGCTCCTCAGAATTTTTTTTCTGGGTCATTGCCAATTGCTGAGGTCAGCCCGGGGCGCCGGAGACTACTCGGAGGATAATTTTTTAGTCATGGAGGCTTTTGTTTGTTTTTTTTAGAAATTTCCGAAAATAATAACAATCGGTATGGGCATACGTTTTGGGCGTACAAAGCGCGCAGGACGTGCTTTAAAATCGATAAGTACTCTCTCAAAGCGCGTATACCCCTTCATCTTGGCCAATTTACTTTCTCTAATCATCTAGATTCTCCAATTTTGTTTATTTTCGTTGATAATTCGGTAATGGAGTCGTGTCGGGAATTTTTAATGGTGATTTTTTGTGGTTGTACCGACCGGAGAGCGTCTAAGAGGCAGTTCACGTGGACATTTTTTGTGGGGAATTTAATTCTCTACAAAAAATGTCATATCTATTTTTATCGTAAACCCAACGGATTTCGGGATATTTCGAAAATTTACAGAGAAAAATTGAATGTCAAAATTCAACTGTTCAATTTTTTGAATTAAACAAATGGAAATATCTCCGGAGCGACACATTTCGCCGAAAAATATCATTAGAATTTTTTGTCGGAAATTTGATTTTCCATAAAAAGTTTCTAATACGTTTTATTCTAAAACCGCTCGTTCCCGAGAAAAATCAAGAGAATGTCGAAAACCGAATTTCTCAAATGCTCAAGAACTGAATAAAAAGCCTCGAACATCACGAAGAGTTATTTAACAAATTCATTGTAAAATCCACGACACGACTCGGGAGCTCCACAAAATCGAAAAGAAAAATTATTTTCAATATTTTTAACGACTTAAGTACTCCAAGCGCATCTGGAATGTGTCAAATTTTTGTAATACATTATAATTATGTAAAAAACAACATGAGAAAGAAGCTTTATTATACCATGTGAAGGACACTGATTGTTTTGTATTCAATCCCGATTTCCTTCTTCCTCAATTTTTTTTTCTGTTGGTCAATGGTCAAAAGTTGAGTAGACGAAGTCACGGAAATGGAATCAATTATTCCATACAGCCTGTTTGCTCATTACTGAGGGATTGACATCGTCGAGAATAAGTCGATGATGTAACTAAAGCTGAAGATACCAAAACTAATTTGTCCAGGCGTTTTTGATTCCACATCAAGCGATCGAATGATTTAGTGATGCTATCTCTGATATAATTTTTATCCGTTTTTTAATAATAATTTTTGTGTTTAAAAGTCCATTAGTACGGGAGATTAGATAGCAAGTTTTATAGTACATCAGCCGGATGTGCCGGTAATGAATTTTGAGATCAGATGTTTCTTTCGTAATCGAATTTCCGCAAAATAATCTCAATCACGTGAAAAAAAAACAAGATAACGAGGATCAAGGTCCAGTTTTTGTGGAATAACTCGTGACCCATGGGGGATAGAAAAAATAGTTGTAGGAAGTGTTTTGTGGAAAATTTTGTTAGCTACAAAAAGTTTTCAACACAAATTTTCTTATTTCCTCTCGATTTCGCGCTAGATCCTGAAATTCAAATCCCCGTTTTCTAGTCATCAGGATTTTTCCTCGACGAGTTCTGCACGCATACTTCGAAATGTATGGGAGAGAGAGAAAAAATGTTGAGAACGAAAAAATAGATCTTGAAATTCTCTACAAAAAAGTTCTCTACGAAATTCCTGGATCTCCTTCAGATCCCGAGATATTCCGGAGTTCCTCCCAAAAGGGTTCAAAAAAAAAAGTAAATCATCACAAATCTCTTCCATTCGATTTGTTTTAATAAAAAAAAATCCAAATCCGTCATTAAAACTTCAATAATCAACTTAATCAATTAAATATATACACGTAATCTCGAATAATCATTGCCTTAATTTATTTGTTGTTGTCTCCGGACTTGTCCTTTCCCCATTCTTCAGAAATATAAGTGAGAAAATCGTTGAGGCCCTCAAATTCAGTCCTGCTCTGTGGAGGATCTTTCTTCGATATCCTGGGGAGAAGAGACCCCATTTTATTTCGAAACTCATAAGCATTGGTAGCACCTGACAGTTTCCAGATCCCATAAAATATCAAACTGCAACCAGTGACTGCATAGACCGTTCCCCATCCCAGGGCCCTCATCGCCAGGGAAACCCCAGCCTCTGTCGTACCCCTCACCCCAACCACCCCTTCCTCGAAGTACTTGGGATCCTTTTTCCTGACAGCTGCCACTGTTGTGCCAAATCCAATAATTGCAGAAATCCCAGTGACAGCTCCGAGGAATAAAACCCCTGAAAATTTTCAAAAAAATAATCTTACCAACAAATTATCATAATTATTACCAGATTTATTATTATTATAGGAATTCTAGTGATTTCCAAATTGTCTTGACAATATGATTGATATTATTTATCTTTAAAAAGCCATAAATGATTTTTGAAATAAAATTTTGCAAACGTGAAATTAGTCATTGATGATTATTTTTTAGAGTGAGGTTATCCTCTCTGGAGCCCCCAAAAAGTGTCAGTGAGGATTTTAGTTGAGTTCTATGAATAAAACTTGCCATAAAATTTATTATCCTTGCTGTCAGCTGTGTGTTTGACGAGTGACAAGTCACCAGGGTGATTATTCACGTGGGGAACATCATCATTTCGAGGAAAAACATCATCTCCCGACATGACTTGAATCGGTGGACGAACTACCAACTGATGAGATTAGTTGGTATGACTGTCATTCAGGTGGTGAATTACAAGCGAATTTCATGTGACAATAGTCTGGTGTTTTTCAGGGTGTTGAAATCACCTGTCATTGACAGATGAAGACAGATTTCTGAGGGGAGGACGATTATCGAGACATGGAAGGTAGATTTTTGTGTTTATTTTTAAATTTTTAATGAGTGGTGTGAGATATTCCTGGGATTTGATGATGCAGAGGTTCAGCAGAACATCGAGGAACTTGTCCAGGAGCTCAGGGAAGTTGTCAAGCTCAAGGACGAGTTCAGGGATTTATCGGATATCGTGAGGATACTGGATTGTTTAGTTGATGCCAGCAAGAAGACCATTGCTGGTGAGTTGTCTCTGGTTGTTGGTGAATATCTCCGCACCTCTGGGAGACTCATCATTTTTTGTTGAACCTTTTTTATGAACAATTTTATCACCTCCAAGAAATGTCTTATCGAGAATTTTGATATTTGCTCTGGATAACGAGATATTCAAGAGAAACTGGAATTGAATTTTTTATTTATCATTGATGGGGACTAGAAGACGAAAGCTGTGTCTCCGGTCATGGTTTCATTTTTTTCTAGATGATTTCGAGTTCGATGTTGATGATATGTTCCTCAAACTCCTCAGCCACGAGTCCAAAGTTATAGTAGCCAAGAGTGCGAAAGCAATAGCCGAAATAGCAAAGACTGAGAGCGGAAGACTCAAATGTACCAATGATAATCTAGTGAAAACACTGATGGATTTGTTGAAAGGAGATGATGTCAACGTTCTCACCCAGGCGTCAAGAGCTCTGGGGAATATATGCTACGAGAACGGTACAGTATAATCATTTCCCCAATTTTTAACTCGTGCAAGATTCCAGCAATCGTGTGATTTTTCAGAGCAGGGGAAGAAGCTGGTGCAGAAAAATAATGGCCTGCCCTATATTTTGGGGGTTTTGCGACGTGGTGTGAGGCTGGAGGACAACGAGAGGGCGAAATTGCTTCGAAATGTTGCTGCTGGCTTCCTCCTGAACTATCTCGACGACCAGGAGCCCCTCCAGAAGAAAACCCTCGCCGACGATCTTGTTCCAATCGTCTGCGATGTCCTGGAGATCGATGGAAGGACTGGAGGAGAAGCTGCAATGCACGTTCTCCTCACTCTCGAGATACTCAACGACTCTGGGATACAATTCCTCGATGAGAGGCTGACGAAAATTCTCGTGGAGATCCTCGCAGGGGAATCCTCCTCGGAGATGTCTCAGATGTGTCTGGAATTACTCCATGGACAGGCAGAGAATGGTGATTTCATTAAATCCATTCATCCATTCACATTTTCATCTCAATTTTAGGATTTCATGAACTTTTACTTTTTTTTCAATTTTTATTCACGACTTTTTGAGAGGGAAGGAGTGGGTTGAGTGGAAAATGTGATAAGAAATTTTACCTCGGAGATTTTCTCCTCCAGAAAAAAGTCCTCAAGTATATTACTCAGGAATGATTAATTTTCGAGATAAATTAAAGGATCGTTGATCGATTGAAATTTCAGAGAATGCCAAGATGTTGCTTGCAAAAGCTGGTGTCTGTGAGTTACTTCTCGCCCTCCTCGAGAAGAATGTCACCAGGTGCGTCGACGAGGAGACCCGAGGTGTCCTGAAGACTGCCTGCAACCTCATTGTCCTGATAATAACCGGCGACGAGAGCATGAATTATCTTTATGGGAACAGCAACGGCGAGGTGTACAAAAAACTCGTCTCCTGGTTGGAGGACGACTGCGATGAGGACCTCCAGGTGGCAGCCGTCCTGGCGATGGGTAATTTTGCCAGGACAGATGCACATTGTGAGCTCATGGTGCTCCAGGGTGTCCACAAACGACTGATGGAACTCCTGAAGAAAAATAGTAGCTGCGATGGGGACATCAGGTTTCAGCACGCACTACTCTCTGCTGTTCGAAATCTAGTCATTCCGAATAATAATAAACCAGTCATGCTGAGGGATGGACTGATCGACGTCGTGTATCCCATGCTGGAGATACCCACATATCCAGTTGTCTTCAAGCTCCTGGGAACGTTGAGAATAGTCATCGACGATCAAGGTTCTTTCAACTCCCCTTTTAATTTCGTTTTGCCACACAAAAAATGAGTTTTGAGGAAAATTACATAAAACATTTTTCATGGAGAACTCAATTCTCTACAAAAAATTCCTCTAGCACTTTTCCCTCAAATCTGTAGTTCTTGAAATAAATGCACACAAATAAAACTAGAGTCCACAAATTTTCAGGATTTGTTAATTAATTTTGGATGTTTCATTGGAATAATTCTAATAGGTGAGGCAGCGACTTTATTAGGGAGGAAAGAGGACTTGGTGAAGAAAGTCATCGAGTGGTGCAGCACTGAGGATGCCCCAGGAGTCCAGGGAGAGGCAAATCGTCTGATTGCATGGCTAGTGACAAACAGCAGAGACAAAGAAGTCGTTTCGTTATTAATTAAAAATGGTGCCGTTGAGTTCCTCTCGAAGATGATTATTGCACCCCACGCCCTGATGCAGAACGAGGCCCTCGTGAGTCTCACTATCATGACAGCAATGGCCCTCGATGAATGTCAGCCAGAACTCATTAAATTTCGAATCGAAGACACCATAATTAAATTTTATCGAGAAAGTGTCGCCAACCTGCAGCCCCCAATCGTCGAAAACGCAATAACTTTCATGAATATTATGATAAAATCAGGTATTCACTAATAATTATTAAATAATTTTCTGTCTATTCATTCTGCATATTATGAGATTTTTTAAATTATTTAATTTACAATTTACGAGAAACGGACAAATTGATTATTCATATCCATTTTTTTTTCAGAGGCTCTAAAGGATCATCTGAAGAGCTCAAAGCTCCCTGAAGCTCTGGAGGAGTTCCAGACCTCGGAAATAAACATGCCAGACGAAAAAACCAAAACGAAACTCTTTCTCAACGCTCTGAACTGATTCATAATTTCCACTTGAAAATCGAGGATCGCTGCCACAACACACGTCAATCCATTCCACTCTCCAAAAATCTAAAAACTGATCTCAGTGATGGGAATTACAGGATAAATCGAGGTGACATCGATACTGAATTGTGCCAATTCCACATAAATAATCAAAATTCATCTATTTTTATTACGAGAAAAGGAACAATTGTGCATTTTAATTATTAAATTGAACGAGTACTGTATTTTGTCGTTTATATATACAGCCTACTGTGGAGTGTACTTTATTTATCAAATAAAGAATATTTTATTGATGTACATAATTAACAACTAACTGAATAACTGATCCATCAGTAGTTTAAAAACAATTTGATGAATAAATAAAGTCGATTTCACTCGATAAACTCCACAATATCTAGTCCTTCACGACGAAGAAATTCTCGATGACATCAACAACTCGTGTGCCATTCAATCTAGACACCCCAACCACCACTGATAAAACTTAATCACCTAATGACAATTTCCTGCTGATCTCCCGGGTAATTGGTCTCAAGTGAGTACATGAAATAGTTCTAACCGTGCGTCTTACAGTCAAGCAATTTCATCCCAAGTGTCGAGAGTTAAAATCGAAAGATCAGAACGAAATCGGAATGAAGCCCTCAATTTGCCTGAGTATTCTGGTATCAGTGCTTCTAGTTCAGGCCCAGGAAAAAGAATTCCACTCATTCCAGGAGGTGTACAACAATTCGCCAGTGCCTCTTCAAGTCCTCCAATACAAAGAATCAGACACCTTGAACCTCATTTATAATGAGTCATTACTGATGCGTCGAGGTACCCTGGACAATGTCTCCTCGGAGTGCATCTCCATAACATTCACCATTGCCAGTTTCTTAAGACTGGAACGGGAGTCCCTCCTGGGTCTCAAGGCCCGAAGTCTCTATATAAATAATGCAATCGTGGATATCCAGAAGGGATTTATCTCACCTGGCAGCCTGAAGTCTCTTATCCTGGACAACTGTGGAACCCCTGAGACACTCCTCACTGTACCCAAGATATTCACAGACCTCGAGGAGCTGCACTTCTACAGCAATAATCTACCCGTCATTCCCTCGAAGACATTCGTCTCTATGAAGAACCTCAAACGGCTGTCTCTGGTTCTCAGCAACATCGTCACCCTGGAATTGGGTTGCTTCAGCGGTCTCAATGATCTCCTGGTGCTAAATCTGTCGTACAACAGGTTGAATACAGATTTTATTGATTTAATGGAAATCATCAATTCAAAAACTCAAGTCAATCATTTAATTGCACAATTACAATTATATGATTATAGAATTTTTTTATTTACAGATTTACATCTCTTCCTTCTGGTGTTTTCGATGGGTTTTCGAAGCTGAAGCACCTCTACGTGGACAATTGCCACGACCTGAAGCAAATCGACGTCAATGCCTTCCGAGGGATGGATTCCCTGGGTGAACTCTGGCTGCAGAACAATTCAATTGATTCCCTCCAGGTCGGACTATTCGACGACCTCCGGAGTCTAGCTGCCCTATCCCTGGAGTCCACAAACATCACTCACATCCCCAAGGGTGTTTTCGATAAAGTCAAGACCCTGAGAGTCATTTACCTGAAGAACAACCGAATCACGTCGATAGAACCCAATGCTTTTGCCGTTCTCAATCTTGAGTCGCTGGAGCTCAGTGGAGGTCTCAGCCAGGATGCCCTGGCACCTGGTATCTTCAATGGTCTCACCGTCGAGGATCTTCATCTCAGGGGCAATGACATCCGGGAGATAAAGCCCAACGTCTGGGACGGATTATTCGCTGAGAATGTCAATCTGAGCTCCAATAATTTGACTAAAATTTCAGTAGAGTATTTCGCTGGTCTCAACACCACGACGCTCTACCTCCTGGCGAATGGAATCACTGAGATAGCACAGAATGCTTTCAAGAATACACACGTCAAGGAGATTGATCTCAGGAATAATACCATTAAAACTGTGGAGAAAACCACATGGGGACTCCCAGAGTCTGTTAAAATTACGATTGAATAATTTAAAATAATTTTTTAACGCTTTAATTTACACGGTTTCATCGTCCGAGGGGTTTGATCGTCTTGAAAGGGACGACTGTACCTGGCCAAGGTTTTTTCCCATGAGGTTTTCCCTTTGGCCCTCGGCGTAATTGCGGTACAGGTGAAATTGGAGAAGGGAATAAAATGTAAAAACACGAAAGGGTGTGGAGTCAAATAAAATGTAAAGCCATTTCATTGGACTCCACATATCGTACTATTAATATTAATGTTATGTGAGAATATTAGTCTGTTTTACATGTCTAGTACCATAAATATATATTTTAAAGCCCTTTTCCCTTCTCTTATTGTCCAATAAAATATTCTTGCAATGGTTATTCCATTTTATTCATTGCATTGATGATTATGAAAAGAAAATAATTAAATCTCTGTTTAGAGTATTTTTCATGAACTTGAGGATCACAATTTTAACAATGAAATTAATTTATTCTAGAAGCAATAAACCATTGTTTTAGGATTTCTGCTTGCTCTCCCATTCACCCCAGCCTCCTACGTAGTTCCAAGCGCTGAAAACAATTTTAGGTAATTAATGAATTTTATTTAATTAGTTAAGTGTTCCTGAGGGGTAGTTCGAATTTTACTTTTGATATCCCAGTTTTTGGAGCTCTTCCTGAACTTTAGCACTTCTCATGCCTGCCCTGCAGCTTAGGATTATCTTCGTGTCTTTCTGGGGCTTTGGTTTCTCGTATTGTTTTTTGAACTCATTCTCGGCGAGAGTCTCTAAGACTTTTGATACGTTTCCCACTGCGAGTGGAGAAGAAAAATAAAAATTTTATATCTTATATTTACTGGAGTGAAACGTAGATTTATCAACACCTAGAATAAAAAAAACTCACTCGGGATGTGAATGCTTCCAGGAAGTTTTCCAGTCTCATCGATCTCCTTTTGCTCTCTGACATCGATAATCAGGACCTGGTGATCCTTTTGGGCCTTTAGGAGGCCCTCGTAATCGACATTCAGGGGAACAGTTTCTGTTGCTCCTGTTGACATTCTGCTGACACCAATCGAAATTGCAGGACTGATTTCTAGAATTAAATTAGCTGGAATTAAAACAAAGCACATGTACTTGATCATGTCTACCTCGAGTGATTTTAATTGGATAGAGATAAAATTTCTTGTTGAGAGAAATCACAATCTGATGTAAGAATTGTTACGTTTTGGACTCGGTAATCGGCGGTGATAGAATAATGATCTGCAGTGTGACAACTTGAACGATCGAAATGTTCTCCAGACTCTAATTAATTGGACAGTCATTTCCGACGATAATGAGAGAATCAATTGTAGAATGATTTTAACTCGAGTACATGTGCGATTACATAACCAAAAATCCCGAGATTTCACAACTCATTATTTAGTTATTTATTACAACCTCTTCGGTTTATCATAAATAATTATTGCCTTCCAATAATTTAATAACAATTCACCTTATAACCTGTATTGTTTCAAATTTAAATGATTACGTCAAGAGCTATTTACAAATTAATTCAAATCATCAATTAATTTATCTTTTTCAATTTAAGTTTCTTCAGGTTCTCCAGAAGAAGTCGATAAATTGGAAATAATGAACAACAAGTAATTCCTGAAAACAAATCATGGCTTCTCAGTTTTTGACGAGACAAAAATAGAAGATAAATAAATAGCGAATGAATGATGGATAGGATAATTCTCATCCATCGGTTCATTGATTTCCATTTTCATAACTTTGTTATATATTTTTTTTTATTATTGACGTCGCCATCTTTGTAATTATACTACGTGCGTACTCGTATTTTTAAAATGACTTTTTATATTATTTTCCCTCCCCCACCAAAACCACGGCCATTTTGTATCGTGTCGCACCCTGACGAGGAATGCGTTAATCAGTGATTTTTTATTTTCTCGTGGACGGCGAAGTAAAGGGTCCTAATTTATTAAAATAGTTACGAATTTATCGAAGCTGTTCACCTCGGTGACAAAAGAAAAAAAGTCCGTAAGTACTCGCAATCGATCAATTACCTGTAATTAATTCAGGGGTTGATGACCAGGGGTAGGGGTGTGGGGATGGCCAATGGTCACAATGAGTTTTGCCTTTTGTTTATTTGTGCAGCTACTCAGATCTCTCCAGGTTTTCGAAAAATATGGAGACTGCTGTGATAATTATATATTTCAGATTTTGCCGATTTCTTTTTTTTATTTTTGACGGTTGATGGGTGTGGGGTGGGGGGGATTTCGGGGAAATCACTGGAATTCCTGAGAGGTTGATGTGATGAAATCACCCGTATCCGTTTGGATTATCAAAATTCCAGAGTGTTGACACCTCTGTCAGTGTTCTCTGCTCTATCACTAACACTTTGACAGTTTGTCATTGTCAATTATTGCATTTTATCTGGGAGGTCATCAGTCGCATCTGCGAATTCGTCATTTTGCACTGAAAATCATCGAAATTCTACGAAATTTGTTTAATTCAGATTCTTAATAAATTCACTAAACAATCGGTGATTTTCATTAGCTACATAAATTATTATTCCATTAGAAATAAAAAATCATTTATACCTCAGGTCATGCAAATATGCATTTGCAATCCCCAATTAATTTGTGGTTTTTAAATTAATTGATTGGAGTTCTGGAGATATAAATAATTCAAAATTCTAATTAAAAATTCAATTTTTATTTGGGGAAACGAAAGATTCGATGAGAGTGTAATTCCGATGATTATCTCAATCCCACGTGATCTGTTCGGAATTCTTTTCATTTTTCAAACTGAAACGCATCTCCATTCCATTTTGAGTTGCCCCCTGAACTTTTATTGAGGTCAACCCCGATAAATGAATGTAAAAAAAAAGAAAATCATTAATCTTCCAGTAGCAACTGAGGACTTAAATGAACTTGTAGAATGAGTTCACTTCAGCAAACCGGTCGATTCCTGCCGTTCACGAATAACAATATTCAACGTAAACAATTATCCACTCAAGGTAACTTAATCATGTCAATCAACGTCATTAGCTCGTGGTAATTACCCATCCAAAGCGGTAATACACCGTTAGAAAATAATTAGATATCAAGGACAGATGACACCTAATTTTCAGGAAAGTCACATTAAATTCGCTTTATAATTGAATTAAAACTTTTTTTTTAATTCTTAAATTTTAATGGGAAGAATAAAAATCTATTCGTAAATTGAAAGATTAAATTGAATTGATAGGACTGCCACAGAGCTTGAGTGGCAGTGATACAGATGTATCAACATCGAACGAAAATTTGAGTAATGAGGAGAGGTACGTGATAAGACATACAGCTAGACAGGAGCCCCAAGGACAGGAGAATCAGCAGCAGAGTCCATCGAGATCATCAAGTCATAAAGAAAACATACCAAATATTCAAGTAAGTGAATAATCCATTGCTCCTAAATAAATATTTTCCAATTTTTCAATTGATTCCAACTCGATTTCCTCTGTAGCAATTTACTTTCCCCCAATTCTCTGACAATTCAGATAAAAATAATGAATGAAAAAATTTCCTCAGGGTTCAATAATAAACCGAAATAGTCTGAAGGATTCTCTAACTGGCTCGAACCGCAACAGCCTGAAAGAATCACTGAACGGTTCAAACCGAAATAGTCTGAAAGACAGTATCAACGGTTCGAATCGTAACAGCCTGAAAGAATCCCTGAGCAATCGTACAAGTGTGGGATCAAACCGAAGTAGTTTGGATATCTCCACGAGCTCCTACAACACGCTAATAATCCACAACGCCAACGACGAGAACAACTGGTCACCATCGGGTCGTCTCTCCTCGATAGTCCGTGAAAACGTAGACATGGGTTATCTGTACTGCGAGGGAAGTGGAAAGGGTCTCTCAAGTCCAACAATGCAGTCCCTCTCGAGTATAACCCACGAGGACAGATACTACGATCAGGCCAACAGCTGTCAGGAGATAACGGACATCCCTGATGATTACCTGAGCCAATCCCAGGTGCTCAAGCACTTGGCAAAGGAAGTTAAACCCTCGTATCCAAAAACCAAACAGAACAGCAATGAGTTTACGGACAGGCCACCCCCCAGCTACACCACAACCCTCAACCCCTTGAAGTCTAAGCGACTGCTGGGTCCCACCGAGAAACTCACCCTCTCCAGGTCACAACCTGATTTATCAAGAATTGGTAGACTCGATCTTGATGTTTATGATCAACCAGTGACATCGCCGAGACCCCAGACAAAGGGTCGAGAAGAAATCGAGAGAAGCTCGAATGAGATTTGGCCCCCATCAGAAATGGTCCAGATTGTCATCCAGGAGAACAGTGCACTCAAGCTCGAGCTGGAGAGATGTTACAATAAAGTTTCAAAGTCCCAGAAGCTGGAGCAGGAAATATCAAAGGTTCACAGGGCTCACGAGGAATTGGCAGCGTCGTGCGAGAGGAGGGAAAAATTGGAGAGAGCTGCGAGGCTGAGGCTCCAGAATGACGTGAGAAGACTGACAGAGTTGAATCGAGCACTCAGAGATCAGATTGATCTCTTGTCATCTAGATCAGACAATACACCAGTCGTTGAGTCAATGAAGAAAGAGTTGACGCAGAGGGAATTGCTCATTGGACAGTTGATAACCCAAAATAAGGAGTTGGCAGCTGCCAAGGAGAGACAGGAGATTGAATTGGCTGCTCAGAGGGCAACACTCCAGGAGCAGAGAACGCATATTGATATTTTGGATACTGCATTGACGAATGCACAGGGAAATGTGGTGAGGCTTGAGGAGGAGTGCAGGAAGAAGCAGGCGTATGTTGAGAGGGTGGGACAGCTGCAGAGGGCTTTGTCCTCGTTGCAGGCGTCTTCTGATAGAAGGGAGGAAACTGAGAGGCAGCTCCGGGGTCAGCTTGAGAGGGAACTCAGGGAAGGGGGTATGGGGGGCGAGGGGATTGCCAGTGGTGAAACTGTTGCTGAATTGAGGAGGAGGATGAGGGAGAGGGATGAGAAGATCATGTCACTTGAAGGGGATGTCGCCAAATGGGAGCAGAGGTATCTCGAGGAGAGTGCACTCAGGCAAGCTGCCATCGATGCTGCTAGTCTTCCAAAGTTAGTCATTCATTTTTTTTTCGTGGGAAAATATTGAATGTATTGTAGACAAAAGGAAATTTGGGTGGCGATTATAAAAGGGAATTTTTATATCGAGATATTTTCTCTGTTCTCTCGTCTTGTTTCAATTCTCAAATGTCTCGTGATCCTCAGGGACGCCAAGATAGCAGCCCTGGAGAAGACCAGCCAAGATGCTGAAAAACTCATCGCCGAAGCGAGATCCGAAAAAATGAGGCATCTAGACGAAGTACATGCGGCTCACAAGAAACTCGCTGACCTTGAATCTAGGTAATGAATAAAAGACTTTTTTTATTTTTTATTTGAGTTGTAAAAAAATTCAGGGACATATCATAGATGAGATGAGAGTGAGAGCTCGATACCCTGCAGTCTAAATGAACGTTCTGACACATTTTTTTCTCCCCTTCTGATTTTAGAATGAAAGATCTTGAGTCAAAGCTTGCAGAGAGAGACGCAATGATACGCGTACTTCAGAAACACACGTACGATAAAGATAGTAGCAGTAGCAGTGGAGTTGGTAGCTATCCAGCTGCACATTCCTCGCACTCTAGTACATCAGCGGATCATACCGGTTTGACCAGTACTCCAGAGCTCGGTAAATGAAATTCTAATTGGAATAATTCTAACTGTTAAAAAATCATTTGACCATGATTTTTCTTCTGCATTGACTCAACAGTACGTATGTCAGCAGCTAGCAGTGTTCTTGGTGGTGGTGGTACGTACGGTAGTACTGGTACTTACGGTGTCACTGACAGCTACAAGTACAGAAAACAGGGTAGCTTCGAGCAGACGAACAAGAGCCTCGATGATCAATTGAAAGAACTCGACTCACAGCTACTCAGCAAGGTAGGAAGAATCTCCACAGTGTAGTGTGTCACATTTTCATTTTTAAATCACTTTTAGTTATGATTTTTTTATGACGTTTATTTCTTCTTCGTGTCGATCTCCAATTTCGGTATCATTTTTTTTTTTTCGTCGTGATTGTCAGGGGTGGATTGCAATTCCTTTTGCGTTCATGGAATAGAGCAATTATTTTTGGGGTGAGAAATTACGGAGTATTTTGTAATCAAGGGAAATTGAATTGCAAAGAAAAATGAAAACGTAGAAATTGTTAAAGTGCGACGTCAAGGGAATTGCAATTATCAGGTGCTGACAGGATAGGGCTGAGTGTTCAATACAATCGAGAAATATTTCGAATTGATTCTACGAACGCTCTGCAGAATCAATTCGTTATATTTATCCGTAACATCCACGAGTCCAGTTCCGTGGATATTTTATCATTTCGTCAGGATTTACAGGTCATGAGAATTCATATTCCCAATATTTACAATCAGGTATCGTAATCTCAATTTGTGTGTGACGTTATTTGACTTTTAAGCGAAATGAAAAAATTCATTTTTCTATGGACTTTGTGTTTTTCTTCTTAAATCTCTGCACTGTAAAAAATCGCAGTCCTAATCAATAAATTAATTGTAAATACTTCAATTCATCTCGATCTGTTCAGACGTATTTTTTACAGTGTAAAGCATCCGTAACCTATTATACAATTATCACCAATAAAAAGTATTAATACCAAGAGGTGAAATGAGTCTCTCACATCCTAAACAAGCGGTTGAATTTTATTATCCAAAAGTCTAAATCGAGTGGCAGCTATCCTACCCTTAACACTGGATTTTTGTTTTTTATCCCGACTTTCCTATTAACAATTAAACACAAAGAATGCATAAAAAATTATTGGCAATTCGACCTCCACTTCCCATCCCAATTACCAAGCAAAAAAAAAAAACAAAAAAGAAAAACCAAACAAACGAAAATTGCCCGAGTGGAGCATGTGCTGTTGTGAAATTTGGCACTAACAAATCCTAAGTGAAAAAAAAAAAAAAAAAGAAAAAAAAAAGCTCCTGCCTCCTCTCCAATGGTTCGGGAATTTTTTCGTTTGTTTTCAGCGGGCACTTTGCTGTTTTCCAGGATTCTCTAATCCAGGCACTGCGTCGAGAAAAGGAAAAATATCCAAGCCATTATTGGCGGGTGTAGATAGCGCAGGTAGTTCAAGTACAGCATCGAGTAAGAGTCGTTTGTTGGATGACAGTGGTGTTGAGGCTGGAATTATTGAATTTGGTCGAATGAAAGGTACAGTATCCCGTCTGTCCGATGGTAAACCAGAGGACATGATGCTGCTGGAGAAGCAGGGTAGAAGCTCCCAGAGACAGAGAATGCAAGAGGGTGAGCAGAGAAGAGCAGGAAGTCTGCCACCGAGTTCATTGCCAAGACCACCGAGGGCCCTAAAATCATCGCGTTACTGCAGACTGAGTGATACCGAGACAAGAAAAAAATCAGATCCAGGTCCTGTCATCGATACTGGAATTAAGACGAGAGATTCAGGCAACTGTACCCTGGAGTATGGGAGATTTGACCTGAAGAATCAACGGAGAAAGAAGTCAGATGGTTTTGTCCAGGGGAACCTGAAGAAGCCATCGAGTGGGGAATACGAGAGGCTCGGGGAGACGAAGAAGATCGGCGGTATGGGAGATGTGAAGCACAGGGAACAGCAGGGAAGATCTCTCATTCCACCGCCTTCTAGGAGAATTGGGGAGTATGGGAGGCTCAGTGATGGGGATGCCAAGGCAACCCTCAGGAAACAGGTCGGTATGTCCAGGGGTCTCAGCACTGGCAGCACTGTGTCAAGCAAAAGCGGTGGAAGGGACTCCGGTGGAACTGCCAGTGATGCATCCATATCCAGTCTTCCACCTGTCAAAGCTAGATCAATACCCAGGCCAAATTATCGGATTCAATTCTGACTGTAAGGATTCAGTCTGAAAGGCCTGTGTGATTGTTATAGCCATCGAATGATTCGCCTTTTGAATCCCGATACGGCGTTTTGAGAAATCCTTTTTTTTTCGCTTTTGCAGGGGCTAAATGGACGATGGGCAGCGCTTGTGCTCGTTTGGGATGATAAAGATCTTTTGGATCGGTTAAAGATTCGAGGGAATTCTATTCACCTCGTGATGGGGTAATTTAATTTTTTTTAAGTCTTCGGTCTGAATGGACTTACGACTACTCATCTTATGTATGCAGTGTTTTTTTTTCGATTTTTTAAATTCATTTTGGGATTTTAATTTGGGAGGTATTAGGAATTGATTGGAGTTATCATTTTGTGAGCATCAGCGCCGCCACGCGGTCATTTAACATCGCACATAATCGCCTGATTATCGGGTTTTTATTACCAAGCCATAATAATTGAGTATTTTCTCTTGAATGTTTGATATAGGAAAACCATCACAAGCCATAATGAAAATCATACCTAGAAGGTTTTTAAGGTAGAGTTAGTATGGACTAGTCATTACCAAAGTAACAAATATCTTCTCTTCCTATGTACAAGACCGCGTCAATGGCTTCCGCGTTTTTATGTCAGGAACATTTTTTTTTAATATCTTTTTCATGTGTTTTAACCTCCATGTTAGGCCTTGAACCAATTTTTATATAAGCGTATTCGGTCAGTAAAATATGTGCCTTTGAAAATTGCATAAGATCCTGATTTTTATGTAGAATAGAATTTCACAAGACTGAGAAATAGAGCGAAAAAGTAACTAAAAATTCATCCGTATGTCTGTCATAAACATTGAGACGCCTCGGAAGCGTGAAAAAATGTCTGAAATGCGAAGAAAAAATGATTCCCCAATTTCTCCGTCAAAGGGGAACGGAAAAGTCTGCAGGATGGCTTAAAAAATTGGTTCACTTCTGAGGTACAGAATGAAATGAACTGCAGGGAATTTAAAGAGGCCAAATGCTTTTAATAACTGTTTAAAAGCGTGAGGTGGAATCGTCGCCATCTTTGCGGCCCTGACGGTTTTAAAACAAGATGACGCCGAGAAATCGTCCACCTCGTAATTTTAAATAGTCATTTAAATTATTTATCCTCATCAGATCACCCTCAAATTGCCTTATCGTATTTTTCTGAAGTGAACTAATCTATTGTGCCGCTTTTCTGATAGCTTTTCCCTTCATTTCGGTCATTATTTTCCACTCCCGAGGCATCTTAATAGTTCGACGCGGTTCATTTGACTAATTCAACCAAAGTGTCGATCCCTTCTTTGTTTTTCTTTATTATTAAATATATTCATTTGTATCGGTAATGAGAAGATGACTAGTGAGGTAATTCAATATTTATTTGCGCTTGGGTTTGAAAGATACATTTGGAAGAAATTCTATCGTCATTGATGGCCGTTGTTGGTAATGCTAACGAAGAGAAACCGAGAGGGAGTATATTATACATTTTTTGATTGTGATGTAGCGGTTAGCGTAGTGAAGTTAGATAATTCATTTTTATTTTCATCTGTTGCTTTTTTTCTTTCGGTGTAACCAATTGTACCGGTGTGAGCGAGAGGTGATAAAATCTGTTGCGAAGGGATGAGTCCAATCCAGAATATTTGAGTAATTGTTTAAACAAATACAATGGAATTGGGCTCACACCTTCGCTGATGATTTTCAATTGTTAATTATCTTAATCAGAACATTTGTATCACCAAAGATGCATCGAGTTGTTCGCGACCTGGCCAAATATTGTTCAATTAATATTTCTAAGTGTTCTAGAGTCGCTAGGGATGGGGTGAATTTAATTAGGATCAAAGGACTGTAACGTTTGCTCTCTATTTTTGATACAGCCATATTTGATTGTATTTTTGTAGATAAAAATTTGTCATCAGATATCGAACAGTGAATGTTGTAATACTCGTGCAAAAAAAAAAACAAAATTTGTTAAAAGAGGGGCTAGAAAATAGACAGTAAGCGTATTCGAGAATTGGAGGTGTATGTGAGCTTGGATTGAAGAATACCCGTAAGAAAATCCAACATTGTAATTTTCTGATGGATGAAAACTTGCGATACATGAGCAGTGGAAATTTAAGGTGGAAAATGAAGCAGGAGAGTAGTCTGATGTAAACAAATGTGTAAGAAATACAGAGTCTGTTGTGAATTTGATACTGATGTCGTATTTACATGGGAGATAAACACCTTTTCCCACCATAAATTTATCACCTTAGTATTTTTCCTCAATGATTATTCAACGGAATAAAAAAATTTCAGTATGATGGGTCGAAAGAGTGCGGGGATTCCCCCATGGCGCCCTCTCTTAAAGGTTACGTGCGCGGCGAGAAATAGGGAATTTAGAAAATGCATCTATATTTATACGCTTTATTCCTCTGTTATCGATCCATTTATCTTGGAATGAACTTAACTCTTGCTGCGCCTTGTGGCCTAAGGACGAGGTCCGGAAGCATTTGGATCTGGTGAGCAAGATCCACTGGTTCGAGGTAAAAATTGTATAGTAGATGTCCTATGAGGGTCTTTAGTTCCATCAGGGCAAATTTCTGGCCGATGCAGTTCCGTGGCCCTGCGCTGAAGGGAATGTATTGGTAAGGGTGACGACCGATGCTGTTCTCCGGGAGGAATCTGTCCGGGTCAAAGCGTTCTGGGTCTGGCCAAAAATTTGCGTCCCTGTGGAGGTCGTAAATGTAGAGGTGGGCCATCGCCCCTGCAGGGATCGTAAAATTCTCTGCAAAAAGAATTTAATTCCATTTTTTTTTGCTCCATATATTCGCAGTCAGATGGAAATGGAGAAATCTTCACAAGAGCTTAAAAAAATTGTTCACTTTGTAGAAGTACAATGGAACAAGATACATGTGTTTTGGACAGAAAAAATAATTTTAATGATCGTTTGAAAATGCGAGGTGGCTACGTCGCCATCTTGATACTCCCCAGACGACAAATGGAGTGTCTAAGATGGCGGCGTCCAAATAGGGACGGATAATCTTTGCGGGGGATTCTGAACAGGAAGAAAAGCCAGAATGTGTAATTACTCAAGTGTAAATCATCGTCAAGACTTCTGGAAATAAAGGGCACACTTGGGTAGAGCCTCAGAGCCTCTTTGATGCACCTCTCGAGATACGGCAACTGCGGCATTTCGTGAATTCCCATTTTTCCATCGCAATCCCTCATCACAGCATCCACTTCATTCCTCGCCATTTCTTGAGAATCCTTGTGCTCTGCGAGCAGTAGGAGAGTAAAAGTAATCCCCATGGCCGTTGTATCGTGACCCTTCAATTCATATTTCATAATTCAGCAATGAAACAATTAAAAATTCGTAAAGTCATCGGTCTTCATCGACCCGCGGTCTAACCTCGAACATAAAAGTATCGACTTCCTCCCAGATACCGTCTTCATCGATATTCTGATGGGTTTTCATCGCTGCTATCAACAGGTCAAGCATGGCAAGTCTCTTTTTTGATTTTTCAAAATTAATGTTTAGTACGGAGTCATCCTGTTGGAGTTGCTTCAGTAGGACATTATTTGTCTCTTCGTGGTACTGTTGGCGTTCTCTGATAATCTGAATTTTTAATTTTATTTTCAATTTTTTTTTTACTTCATCTCGAAAAAACATCAGGAAAGATTTTTTCTTTGGGGTTTTATCTACTCACTTTTTTAGAGAATCCACGGATAATATTGAGACATTTGTCATGAATTTTTCCTGATTTCGTAAGGGAAAATATGAAGTCACTGTGCAGCCACGGACGAAGAAGTCTAGAAATTCATCATATTCTTACCATTTTCAACGCTTCAATTATTTAAACAATTTGATCGAAATAATTACCTATGAAGAAGAATATGTCCCAACGTTTGGACGGCATTTCTGTACGTCTTCTGGAAATTATCGGAAGACGCCTCCATGCGGACTAGAGAAGTACCCATGGCTGTTTCTGAAGAAAATTTTGTTTCGCGAATTCTCAGCGAAAAGAGGATGAAAATGCCTTCAGTATGATTTTAAACAATTGTTCACTTCATAGGAACGCAATGGGATAAGTTTGAAATTATTTGAACACGGTAAATTGGATTAATAACCATCTAAAAAACGCGAGGTGGCGACGCCGCCATCTTAAGTACAAGCACAAGGGATATCCGAATAAAATGGCAGTGACTGCAAATTTTCTGGAAGATTTACAAGATAAATCTTACCGCATATCGTGTTCAGTGTGTACTTCGCGGCGAAACTAACAAGATCAACAGTAGTCTCCCCCCCAATCGATCGCAGATTTTCCACCATGCGATGACCTTCTAGATCGAACACCTCGACAAATTCTCGAAGAATATTAAAGTGAAAAGCTGGGGTCAGAATTTTTCTTCTCGTTTGCCATTTTTGTCCGGTACTCGTTAACAGTCCCGTGCCGAACCAGGAATGCAGGAATTGGTAGATGGCTGCTTTTGAGATGTGTTTCTGACTGGACAGGAGGAGCTACAGAATTAATTAATTGATTTAAAAATTCACCTACTGTAGACGGAAATATTTGCACGATGGCTTGAAAAAATTGTTCACTCGAGTGAATTGTAAAATCAAAAGGTGAATGTAATTCGAATAGACGAAATCATTGTAATGATCTTTCAAAAATGCGAGGTGGCGACGCCGCCGTCTTTAGACCCCATTGGGGATTCCCCGCACGATTGAGTTCCTTCCAGCGTTGCCAGATTACGTGATAATTACCTCGGCGTCGTCGGGATGAGACAGACAAACTGCAACCCAGCGTGGTGTTGTTATTTTGTAGATTGGATAGTATTCTCGGTGAAATCGACGCAAAGTTTTCCACAGTTCAACTAGATGTGAACAACAATTAATTCCAATCAATAATTTTTTCATATAATTTTCATTTTTGTTTACTGTCCAATCCCAAATATTCAAATAACAATTATCGCGAGTCGATATCAGTGCTATCGTCCGTACTTTTCCCACCGGAGTCCACATAAATCCTCAAAATCATTCGATTACGCATTTTATAATTCGAATAAGAGGTTTTTTGTGGAAAATAATATTTTACTACTCCGAAACACGATAAAGCGCCGAGTACTTTAATCGCTGATAACAGAAGGTCATTGAGCTATATAAAGAGGATATCCACTTGTTCTCTAGAAATTTTCCAAGGTAAACATGAAAATCAAGAGATTCTGGAAAGAAATTCTTTAGCGAAGGGAATAAAATTAAAACTAATCAAGGAATAATTAGAATAAATTCAAGCAAACGTTCAGAAATAGCGATTTCCTGGTGTTTATCACCTGGACTGACGATGAAATCAAGGGTATTCCCAATAGGTGTTGAGGACGGCGGTCCTGGTATGACACTGATGACTTTATTAATCCTTCGTCGCTCTATCAGAAACTTGGTCCATTTAAAAATTCGTGGAATCAGCAGGAGGATAAAGGCAATGGCTAAAAGTATCAATGCAGCCATTCTCAATTGAACGATTACAACTTGTTGCGCCTGCACTCAGACTTCAACTGCTCCCACTCGCGTCAGTTACTGCCGAGTTGCGAATTTATTGTGAGAAAAATCGGTAGATATGAAAAATGAGTGAATACATTGGCCATGATCTCTTGCTTGGTGAAAACCTGATTGTTCATCGGGTCTTATTATTTGAAGGAGTCATACATTAAGAATAATCAATTAAAATTACGGAATGACTCGTGCAATCGGCAATGGGAAATCGTTTTCGATTTTTTTTATTAATATAGTCAGTGTCAACTGTCTCTGTATTAATTATTATATCAATTTTTATTTGTTATTTATTGTTTATCAATTCAATGGCGAGTGATAATATCAATAATTTTGATGGGACATTAAGATTTGGTCGCAGGGATTTTCCATCGAAATCTTGGAAAATTCTCCGGAAAAATTCTAATCCTGTTCGTATTATTAGAATAAAAAATATAAATATTTGCAATTAGTAGTTTATTTATACTGGCGGAGCGGTAATTAGGTCTACACCGGATCTATTTTTAATTATTCAAAAAAAAAAAATATGTAGTGCCCCCCACCGAAATTACAATCCCGTTGCACCCTGTCACAATGGGGATGAAAAAAGTCGTTTACAACATCAGCAATTATAAATTTTCCAGACCTAATTACCGCCTCAGGAATGTAGCACATGGGAGTGTCGCCCCAGTCCAATACACTCCTGTCTCTCCGACTTGTAAGAATAGATGAATGCAATATATTATAATTGAAATATAATATGATATGATAAATAATAAAAAATTATGTCATATTATATATAATATAATAATATATTATGTAATTAATTCTTTTACAGGTGTATGTAGATGGATTCAGGGGATGATTCTGAGACGATATGTACCTATGAATTTCAACCCCATTTTTCCACCCTCACTACCCCATTTCCAAGATGGTCGACGCACCTATAAAAAAATGTCTCAGGGGTATACACACCTGGGCTCCATCCGGTCTTTAAATCATCGATTTATCTGTCAAAATTTTAATTAATAGTATATTATTTAAATTTTATTTGCAACAATAATAATTTTATTAGATATGCAGCCCTTGGGACAGTTGTGAGATAATATATTAATAATTAAAATTTATTTTACAGAAACTCGTCATTTGCAATTGTTATTCATTTTTATTGTTGAATTAACATTTTATTCGTGTTGTTTTATCCCAGAATAAGACGAAATAATTGATGAATACAGTAAAAATAAATTAACCCACGTGTTCTAATTTTTTAATTATGATATTTAACTGAATTTTGGGACAATTTAGTTATTGATTGGAACAAATTTCACGTGCATTTTATGATCGAATCTGATGATGAAGTCCAGTACTAAACGCGAATCGCGTATAAGTTCCACTGGTTCAAGGTAGAATTTCGAGATGAGTCCTGCCAGAACGGTTTTCAACTCCAGCATTGCAAATTTGTTTCCTTAAATAAAAAAATAACAAGAATCATCAACACAATCCATTGTAATTCTCCCAAAAAAAATTATATTAATCTCTAATAATTAAAAAATATTACCGATGCAATTTCTCGGGCCAAGACTGAACGGTAGGTAAGAATAAGGATGTCTCCCCTTGGAATTCTCTGGAGAAAATCTCTCAGGATCGTAAACCTCCGGATTAGGCCAGAACTGAGGATCCCGATGAACATCAAAAATTTGGACAGCTACTTCGGTCCCTTCAGGTAGGAAATAGTCCCCTGAAATAGAGTCCCATTTAAATTTTTCAATCCCACCGACACAATTCTGAATATTTGAATGAAGTTGTGAATAGAGTACTGAGTTGCAAGTCAGATTTTAATGTTCGAATAGCAAGAGGAGCCACGGAGTAGAGTCTCATCGACTCCTTGATGCATTGCTGGAGATAATTCAGCTGCTGAAGCTCTTTCATAGTTATTTCTTCTATGGGAAGACCATTCAGTACTTCATTGATTTCTCTGCGACATTTTTCCTACGAAAATTATCATTTAATCATCGGTATCGAGTGAAATATTTAATGAACTTCAATTGATGCTGTTCATTGATCACCTGAATGTCCTTGTGCTCTGCTAGGATTATTGTTGTTAGAGCCAATGCTGTAGAGGTGGTATCGTGACCCTGAAAATAAAATATCTCCCGTATGTAGTCTCAGAACGTCCCATTTTCTTCAATAAATAATCCGCAAACAAATCCGAGAATCTCTTCTACTCACTGCTACCACGAACATGTCGACTTCCTCCTGAAGACCCGCATCGTCGATGCCAGACCTCTTCCATGCGGCGAGCAGAAAATCGAGGAACGCAAGTTTCTTACCACTTCCTATCAACCCGGGTAAAAAAAATTGTAATCGAAATGTTTTTTACAAATTTTCGAAAAATTCCTGGAAACCGTTTCAGATTTTTTTTTAAACAAAAAAAATTGGGAAGCCAAAGAATTGTATTTTTGGGAAATGTTTTGAAATATTTTTCCAAAATTTGAAATTTTTAAAATAATTTTCTAGAAATTTTTGCGGATATAATTTTTTCTTTTAATTATACTGTTATTTTCTTACATTTTTTATTTTTTTAGATTCTCAAAAAATACGCTATCTAAATTATAAAAAAATTTTCCTATTCAAATTTTTGAAAAATTTTTCAAAATCTCTCAAAAAAAAAAATTGTTTAATTTTCCGATTTTTTTTTTATAAAAAAAAATTCTAAAAAGTTTTCCAGAAATTTTTGGAAAATTTCGAAAAAATATTGCGATTACAATTTTTTTTCCTCGGGAAGAATTAAATTTCATTCGTTTCACTTAATTTCATACTTGTCATTTTATCGTCTTCTTGATCTGCACTTGTTCCATTCGATCCCCCTAGATATCTCCAGTCGTTCATTTGATGGTACTCCTTTCTAGCTTCAATAATTTTCTTCGAAAACGCATGAAGAACCTTGACTACCTGCTGATACTCCCTTCCCATGCTCGTCAACGAGAAAATCCACTCGCTCTGCAACCAAGGCCTCATGAATCTGCAATTAATTCCGTTATCACACAGTCCTCAACAAATATCTACAGCTAAATTACCGGTACTGGAATATGTATCCAGCTTTCTGGATTCCCTTCATGAAGGCAGCAAACTCCAGGTTCTTATCATCCAGATTAATTCCCATCGCCGTTTCTA
>NW_011887792.1:204439-206476 GCF_000806365.1 Fopius arisanus | reverse complement strand
AAATAAATTAAATCTCGTAAATATTATTATTATTTTATTTGTTTAACGCACCTCGACGTCATCCGGATGACGGATGTTCACCAGACACCGATGTAAAATCCAGTACTTGTAGATGGGATAGTATTCATTTCCGAATTTTCTCTGTTGAAGAAAGACTTTGTCTGAAATTTACAAATGGAGACAATAATTCAATGAAAATTAATCAAAAAGCGAAGAAGAGGATTTTTCTTCGATATTTCGGGGGAGTGAATGCAGATTTAATTGTATAGTAATTGTATAGTAATTGTATAGTAATTGTATAATAATTGTATAGAAAGTGTATAGTAATTGTAAATAATTGGAGAGTCACCGCGTGTCCCTTTTAAGTCCTGGAAATTTCCGATGATGGGGAATCCTTTGGGTCCTGGAATTTTATCCACCCATCGGCCTACTCTACTCTGGTGCACCCACACGTGTATTCCCAGGAGAATAGCAACTGGAATCAATACCAATGCCAGGATCAAATCAATCATCTTGAGGATTCGAGTCCGAGGAAATATCTTTAACAGTTCATGAAGTGAAATGAGAATGAAATGAACAACGGATAATGAAAATTAAATAGGCAGGTGGTTCGGTCGTTTGAAATGAGAAACCAATTAATGCTGTCCATCTAGTTTTGATTTCTTCCGACATATCGCGAGATTACTATTATAATCGAGAATGACTGGACGACATATAATTATCATTATTCATTAAGACGATAATGAGGAGTTGATTATCTATTTTTATTATTTTTTTTCTTCGATTTTTCAATTTTGTCTCACGGTTCATCACTCATTTCGTTGACCTATTTTATAATCGGTTTATTTATTATTGGAGTAGGGTTTAATTGAATGTTTAATTGAATATTGTAATTGAAATAATTTATAGAAAATTGTATGAGGAAAAAATGTTCTCCTCGGGTCCTTGGATTTTTCGATTTTTTCGGGGGATTTTTTTGGGAGACGTGGCATGATTTTTTAAACAAATCGATGATTGAGAAAAATATCTTGTTTATTTAGTAATTGGTACAAATTTGAGAGACACTGGATGCGCAGTTCTCATGACGAAATCTGGCACCATTCGAATATTAGCCGCCAATTCCATCGGTTCGAAGTGAAAATTCAGGAGTAGTCCCGCCATTATTATTTTCATTTCCACCATCGCGAATTTCTGGCCTGAAAATTCATGGCGTCGATTAATAAACATTATAATTTTTTATTTACCAATACGATAGCACTACAGCTTGACAATTACAATTGCAATAAATTTTTCATTTTCATTTTCTTCAATTTCTTTCACTTCCGTAATTTTACTAGAATTCAATTGATCGCATTACCAATACAATTCCTCGGTCCAGCACTGAAGGGGACGTACGCAAACGGATGTCTACCTCTGGAATTTTCCGGTGAAAATCTGTCAGGATCAAAGACATTGGGACGAGGCCAGTAATTAGGATCGCGATGTGTCTCAATCAACTGCATATTAACCAGTGCCCCTTTGGGAACAAAACAGGTCTCTAAAAAAAATCAGAATCTCAATAAATTTTAACTAACAATACAAAATAATTGAGAATAAATTGTTATAATTTATGGATTAACTCAATTGCACATCGTCAACTGCTTTTCGACCAATTATTGGCACGCTGGGGTACAATCGTTGAGCCTCTTTGATGCAGCGGTCCAAGTAATTAAGCTTCTGCACATCTTTAATATTCATCTTTCCGGATGTTTCCTCCATTACTTCCCGGACTTCCTCTCTGCAACGGGCCTTCGTGCGGAATAACGCACACGTCAGAGAACGATAACAATATTTAAAGAATCCCCAGAAATTTCACTGGTGAATCTAAATACCTGGACATCTCGATTTTCTGCTAATAAAATTGTTATAAACAATAAAGCCACAGCTGTCGTGTCGTGACCCTGAAAATGAAATCAATTAAACCCCGAAAAAAAATAATTACTCTTCAATAATTATTATTAATTAATTTTAGAGATTCATTTTATTTCAATAATTTTT
>NW_011887792.1:199725-203469 GCF_000806365.1 Fopius arisanus | reverse complement strand
GTACTTGTTGCAGATGGATTCCTGGATTCCGTATCGTGAGTTGAAAATTCATTTAAATATTTTCCACCGGTCGAATGATGATACTGTTTTCGTTCTTTAATTATTTCCATTGTAAAATCGTGGAGTCGTTTTACGATTTTTGCCTGTCGTTTTCCATTTTTCGTCATCGAAAAGATCAAGTCGCTCTTCAGCCAGGGTTTTGTTGCTCTGTCGAGGAATTTTTTCAGTAACAACTCTCGAATTATTTATAAACACGTTTATCATAATAATCAGGATAATTAATCATGAAATAAAATTGAATTCTCGATAACTGTTAATTAATCAATTAATAATTAATATAGTATTTATGAAATCGATTCGTTGGTTAATCAACATTATGATTTTTTATTTACCAATTCTTCTTCAATTTGTTAAAAAAATTAAGAAAAATAATTATTGGTCTCCCTTTAATATTACCTCCAGTAGAATAGGCTTCCAAGATCATAAATCCCTTTCCGGTATTCATTCTGCGCTTCGTCTTCTCCATCGAATTTAGTTCCCATGGCCGTTTCTACACAACATCAAATTACGACGTAATTTGCATTAATTACAGATTCATAATGAATTATGACAAGCGATTCCTCTCGAATATTTCCATTGCAATTTTTCATGAAAAAATTGATGATAGCTTCTCGCTGCGTCAACAAGTTACAAAAATACTTACCACAAATAGTTCCGAGAGTCAACTTGGAGAACATGGGGAGGAGATCTTTGACAACATCACCAGCTTGTGCCTCCTCCAGTAAAGTTTCCACAAGTCTGTCCGTGTGTTCGACGAATGTGTCAACGAATTCATCGAGAACATTGAAGTGAAAAGCTGAAGTGAGAATTTTCCTCCGGCCTCGCCACTTATCGCCTAGATATTTATTCATAAGAATCGAGAGTTCATTGAGAGATAATATAAATATGAATTGTTAATAATGAAAAATGGATTCAATGGCCGATAAATTCATCAGAAATAATTGGGAATAATTAATAATTAATGAGAAATCGATACCTTTACTCGTGAGGAGTCCGTCATTTAGCCACGAGCGGAGAAGATCGTAGAACAGACTCTTCTCGATCATTTTGTTGCTCGATAAAAATATCTTGAAGTAATGATAAGAAAATATTATCACGTTGGATGAATAAATAATGATAATCTCACCTCGAGGTCGTCGGGATGGCGAATATTAATAACGGGCCAGTTGAGGACCCAAAATTTGTAGACAGGATAATAATTCCTCCCTGAGTCCCTAAAAAAATTCCACAATTGTTCTGAAATAAAAAATATTAAATTTTTGCATTAATCATAATGACTGAACATTCATAATTATCATCAGTCATATTCATTATCACTTAATGATTGCGATAACACGTGAAATCGCGGATATATGGAGCTGTCTTTTTTCTTGCAAAATAATTAACGGTATTACTTCAGATTTTTCACAGTTCATGGACTGAAGCAGTAATTGAAAGATCAATTGCAACAATAATTACCCGGAGGTACATTAACATCCAATGAATTTCCGAGCAATGGAAAGGTCTTGGGGCCTGGAATTTTATCTACTAAGAATCCTCTTCTGTCGTGATGCAGGTAGAAATCAAAAATGAATAAAATAATTATCGGAAGTGAGAGAATTAGCGCTGCTAGGGTAAGTAATTCCATTTTGGAGATGACTCGAGATGAATGATCCACTTCGAATGAAATCCCCGCAACGACTGATAGTCGTAATCAATATGCGTCGCTCCTCGTTTATGGCATTCAAAAATTTCTGCTCTCATGAATTATACGAATATTGTGGATTATCCCCGCCTAAAAAAGCCGCCACTTGAGGAACATGACAGCGGAATTTTCTAATAATATGCAATTAGTGTAATTACATGTGGTTAATTCCACGCGGGGAATTGAAACCAAGGATATCGGTGATTTCAGTAAATAAAGCATTCCATTGAGGATTGTATTATAAAAATTTATTGTTTAATGTTGACACCTCCTGGAAGTGAGGAAAAGTTTTTGATTTATTATATGAATTTTATTATACACAATTTAAATTTATTGGTTTTTTTGAATAAATTAATGATCAGGTTTTTGTCGACGGAATAATTATTGGGAGTAGAAAGGTGTGAAGGGAATGTTCTGTTGATTTTATTGAGGGAAGAGGATCTTCTGGAACGATAAAAAATATTTATTCCATTTAAATATAATTAATGAAAATTATTTCCTCCAGGAAGTGGCGCCCCCGAAGATGGGGAACTATCTGGGATTCCGGTCGGTAACGGAATTGTATTTTATAAACAGAAAAAAACGAAAATTGAGTTGCAGAAAATTGAATTAATTGGAATTAAGACTAATTTTGAATTAATTGATTGGAATTAAAAAATACACTTGGTTGGGAATTGTTGGAGTTAAAAAAAAGAGACATCTTTCATGAATTTCAAGCACCAGTGAGTGCTCGGTTATTTTCCAGGAGATGGCATCACCTAGTCAGGTGCTTCCTACAATCGTAAACCTCAGCTCATGCTAAAAGAAGATAAATATCGTAATAAAACTGCCAGCAACCGCTCAAGCCTTAAAGGGCATGTGCCACTCCATTAATTCATCTCTCAACTCTCAATCGCTTGTGGAAAAACTTGTCGAAACATTGAAGTAAATTCTCACGGATTGCGAGAACGTGTTCGGCCGAAATATCCGCTCTGTTTCATCCTAGTAACCTACTTTTACAACTCAGAAATGTCGTTCAGTTCTTACCGTTCTTACTTTCTCGAGGACGCTCTGAATTCTTCGGGGATTCCAGACCGAATGAATTTTGTACTCACTTTTCTCTCAAGCATTTCGGAGATAATTTTTTCGCTGAAAATCGTAGAATTGGCATTCATTCACATGAAATTACTCCGATATCTATTCGAATATGGAAAAAAAAAAGTTGAGAAATTGAGAAATGAGGCCCATCCGAAAGCCAGGAAAATTTCAGCTGAAAAACTCAGCACAGCGACTTATTTGGCCCCAGTAGTTTCTAAAATACAGGGGAAATCCTTTTAGCCCAAAATTTAACAGCGATAGGTCGAATTTTATCGTCGCTATTTCTCGGTAACCGAGCGGATGTCAGAGATCGCCAGCCTCTTTTTGGATCGGAAATTTTCCGTTTTATCACATATCGACGGGAAAACAGATTATCTCACGTCTAAATTTTTCGGCTGAATTTTTCCCACCGCCCTCTCGCCCCACAATTTCAATTCCCCTCCGCAATGCAACCGCCATACTACTACCTGTCACGTCATTCAAGTCATGAAGAAAAAAGAAGGACAGAGGGAGTGCGAAAGTTTTTCAGCCTTGGACTCGATGCCGCGTGAAATCGGAGATCCGGTTTCGCGCACGGAAGTGCACTCCGGGATTCGAGTGGAATCTCTTGACCCAATAGTACTTTAATCGCTCCTCTGGTTCTTCCCAATTAATCCGACAAGCGGTAGTTTCAACGATTCACTGTGTATGTGTCTGTGTGTGTATTTTTTCGCCCATTCACTACTGTCTCGTGTTGCTAACAATTACTGGCAAACCGGAAGTGACTGAATGTAAAGGAGAAAGAGGCATGAGATGACGAAGGAGATGGGGAATAGTGTAATTAGGATCGTTAACAGTTTGCCGCTCCAGTTTTATGGATGCCAACCCCAAGTGAAGCGCAAACTAGTTGTTTATCACGATGAATTTACGCGTGAGGAAAACAT
>NW_011887792.1:195034-199145 GCF_000806365.1 Fopius arisanus | reverse complement strand
ACTTCCATCAGCGAG
Source organism: Fopius arisanus (assembly GCF_000806365.1). NCBI lineage: Eukaryota > Metazoa > Arthropoda > Insecta > Hymenoptera > Braconidae > Fopius > Fopius arisanus. The sequence continues at coordinate 199,130 of NW_011887792.1, read as the reverse complement.
ATTGACCTTTCAGGACGAAAAAAAATAATAACTCATTGTTTATCATTCATCATATCGATTTTTTTTTTTTTTTTTTGACAAAGTTATAATGCAGTTGAGCACTGAAGTGGAATGCTGGACTTTCAAAGATGTTGAGACATAAGAGTTTCCTCGACTGGGATATCCGGATGCTCCAGGGAGTGAAGAGTTTTCCGTAAACTTCCTGGACTTGAGAAACGTAAATCCATGTGTCCCCGAGGTAAGTGTAACCTTCCCGCCCTATTCTCAACCTCATCGCGTGGATCTGTCCTTCTCTCGAGTTCGTGTCAACGTGAATCTATTTCTTACCTGTCGGCTATTTTTGGCGCAGACCAGGGTAAAATGAAAAAGTTGGTCGGTTCAGAAGACGTCACGAGAACAAAAGGTTTCTGGTGAAAAGTTTATCTATATGGGGTGCTTCATCCTTGATGCTCATGTCAATGGGCAGAAAGAAAAAGCCAGGACGACTGAAGTTGGGGAGTTGATATTTTTGTTTTGCTTTTATTTTTTTATTCGAGACCCGGGACTTTTCATTTCTCTTTTCGTTTAATTCGTCTGGCCGCTCCAAGTGAATGTGCCGGACGATGAAAGTTGTGAAAGTTGACAGAGGCCAATGCAGTCTCGTATGTACGGTTGGGTTAATCGGAATGGGATATTTCGTTTAGAAACTGGAAAGATTACCATTTTTTCGAAACAATTTCGTCAACTTTCCGAGTAGAAAGTAATGTCGCATGTTTCACAATAAAAATCTTTACTCTTCATCGAGATTTCACTGCTGTCACTCATATGACCTCCAATTGCCCTTCGCAACGCACAAAAGGTCACGTCCTGACGCGAAATGACCGTCACACGACCTTGATGTTCCCTGACCTTCCGATGACCTTTCCCGATTCACCTGATCCTTTCGTAAATCATCCTAAACGACCGGTTTACGCCCTTCGTATGACCGCATTAGAACCTCCACGACCTTCACACGACCGCACCAGAACCTCCACGACCTTCACACGGCCTCCCTACACCCCCCACAACCTCCAGATGACCTTCATAACGAATTCCCTTCAGAAATGTTGCACCAACTGCATATGACCCTCGAATAAACAAGACTGAGAACCTAATCCACCGAAAATTCAAACCCTTCAGCACAAACAATTGAATTTCCCCGGGGTTACGGAATAAATAGCTCATTTGTGTCTGGAATAGAGGATTATTCAGATACGAGTGAATAGTTTATTCAGATTTCTCACATTGCCTTGACTGAAACAAATGACACATTCATAGTAGTGTGCGCTGGCCATGCCACTGGACTAAGGTCATAGCCATGAATAGGGTACCGCAGGCATCGGAGTAATCGTGTCTCCAACGGTTTGCATAATAGGCGCGTCACGTTAACCACACGATCCTACGCTGGATTAGGAATCTCCATCGATCCGTGGGCTGTACTTGTTGGTGAGGGGTGAGAGAAACGTCCAACGTGAAGGTACAGACCTCCAGGTTGCTTATTATTATGCCATAACGGTCTCAACACGAGCATGGATCATTGCGTCCCACTGACCTCAAATCCCCAGACACTCATTTAACTCTGTCGTTTTGGATATTTATCAGTTTCACGCTGTTATAAAAATAAAATGAGTTTTTTTATTTGAATTCTCGTCGATCGGTTTGTGTACGAAAAAATAAATAGAGGCTGCAATGATAAAAAAAAAAAAATAGCAACTCGAACGCGCATTGTGCGGCTGTTATCATTGTGTGAGGGAAGTACCGAAAAATGGATTTCATGAATAAAATTTATAACGATATAGTCAATATTTTATTTTTTAATGCTTTATTCTGTAGTGCAAATGCATATTTACGAATGTTTTATGTATAATAATAATGAATATCTGTATATTTGTAGAAAAATTAGATTAATATTAATATTGTTACTTAAATATTGGAACGTTAAATCAATGAATTAAGACACATTATCACGATCACTGTCACGCACTCACTCTTTATCTGTTCGCGATTGCACTCGGTATTCTGACGATAAAGGAAACTTAGAAATGAACTCGAGTGATACGAGAAGAAAAAGAAAAATAAATAAACACGTGAGGAAAAACTGTTCAGCTTCATCACCTGCTACGTCGTTCAAGTTTTACCGGTCGTAAAGTTGTCGCGTGTATTACCTATATATAATACGACGATATTATCTTACTCGCGCCAGGCGCACGTTGACAAGTTATAATACGTTAGTTGGAACGAGTGTGATCTATTAAACCGGTGTGTAATAAGGCTTTGTACAAATATTACAACGAGTATCGGCGTATGAGTTATTCATGTGACTATTAATGCATCAGAATGCGCAATTTGCATTTGAAAATGAAAGTTGAGGTTGTACAGATTGTCGGTGATCCCGGAGGAGCCCCTCTGATCGATAATACCATGAAACAACAGATGTAGAGTATCTTCCAAAGTTATGACGCTGTAACTGTTACGGAATGAATTTAAATGCTCCATTTATCAGCGGAATTTCGCTTTCTTTAAAATTAAAGAAGAATAAAAAAAAAGCACTGAATTAGTTTGATATTTTTCAACATTCATACGACCATTGATTTATCATTTTTATTATAATTATTGTTAAAAATTAAATAATCATCGGATATGTATAATTTGACACGTTGACATCCGGCATTTTCACTCAGAGAAATGTAATGAAAAATAAAAAATAGATTTTTCCCGTCATGTTTTTTCTACGGCACGTATCAAGCATTCCCGTGTCAGAAGACGACAAAATGGCATGAGGTGGTGGGGCTAGGACGGAGAAAATGCCGTGACACAATGCGTGACGCGAAAAGTAGAGACGGAATAGAGTGAGGGGAGGGTGAAGGGGGAGGACATGGGAGGATAAACGAGTGGGGGGCAAGAAAATTGTGTAATTTATTCAGTGAGCCGAGAGAGATCGCAGACTGGGTTCTTCCCATGCTTCAAGGGAGACCTCACACCCCCGCATCCTCACTTTTCCCCACCCACCGAGAAATACTCATTCCGGAAATAAAAACTCCGTCATCCAAACGGCTACGACACTCTACCGACCCCATTGATAATCAATGGAGTTGAGAGTCATCGGAAAAAAATTTTTCACCCGTGCGCAAAGTGGCACTTTCCGCCCGCCACGCGATTTTCCGATAACGGAAAAATTGATAACGGAAAAATTTTCGGTGATGATTAAAAATCCTCGGGTTTCGCGTAGAGTCTGAAAATTATTTTTCATTGTTATCATGGCTGTTGAACGTTGTTTTTTTATTTTATTTACATTTCCTTTTCCTATTACCCGTCTTTTTCATGGTTTGATAGACACCCCTTCGTCTTAGCCTTTAGCCTCTCCTATCCTCTCATTATTTTGCGGTGTCATGGGCCGATTTTCCTCACTGCACATTCAGGCTGATATACCGAAATATATAAAGAACATAACGATAATCAGAAATCCAAACAGGTGCCCAATTGTAATCGAATCTCTATTGTATCGTTGAAATGGTCCCGTTGATAACTGCCAATTTCCGGGAAATATTTTTGTTTCGAGTTGATTTTGGACTGTTTACACTTGTTGTTACGGTGTAGAGTTGGAGCTGAAAAGAACAAGAACGATAATATGTACTTCTTTTCCACGAGTTTGCGGCTCGACGTGCTTGGTCGGTCGGTCGGTCACTGAACCGTCCGCCTTTAACTCTCCGTGTGCCATTCCAGTCCGTCCTGGTGCGATCAAGGGAGAGAGTACCGTTACTACATCCACTTCTGTATTTGTGACTGTGTGGAACGTTATGTCCGCATGGAAACCAAAAAACCCCACCGAAAATGAAAATTCATGGGTTTTCCATACCCTTCCAGAAATTCAAGTGCGCAAATTTTTTTTTTTATCCCATTTTTTTTTTTTTTTCAATATTTCACCAGTTACCAATGGACCCTATTATTTTCTGGTTTTTTCAGTTTTATTTATTTTTTTATATATGAGCCATTCCATGTCAACTCCTGAGGTTTCAATAGTCATAGTTTTTTATTTGCGAGCAAATAAAATCCATTCACCATGTAAATGTATAGCACC
>NW_011887792.1:189806-193889 GCF_000806365.1 Fopius arisanus | reverse complement strand
AAAAAAAAGCTGTACACCCGAAATTCATATCGTTTGAGATTGAAGGATGACGAGATAATTGAAATTAATTGGCACAGGTGGATGTACGGGTTGGCAAAAGCAATACAGTATGTTGTGCGGATAACCGGTGAAAAGGAGATTGGAGAATAGGTCTGGAGGGGACAGTGAAACTCACAGGTAAATTTTCATATATTCATCCTCTCGACAGAACTTGAAATAATTTTGGAATAATTTTTCCAGTCGAAGTGAAACTCTGAATTTTTTAAAATGAATCTCAAAAAAATTGGAGGCAATTTTTAGAAGGAACTTTTCATTTTTTATCTCGACAGAACTTCGACTAATTTTGGGATAATTCTCATTCTAGTTAAAGTTGTGATCCAAAACTTTTTTTGGGGTTGGGGGTTAAGGGGGAACTTTTTGGGACGAACTTTCTCTACACTTTTTCTCGATCGGACTTGGGCTAATTTTCGACCAATTTTGGGATAAATTTGAAATTTGAAATTTCAAGTTGAAATGGTTATCCGAGATTTTTTTTCATAATTGAGAGGGACTTTTTAGGAGCAGCGGGGAGGGACTATAGTTGGGTGGGAGGATGGAGTGCTGGCAAGGCCGTCACAGAGAGAGAGTTTGTGGGCGATGGGGGGATGGACGCGGTTACCATGGCAACCATGGCTGGGCCTCGACTAATGTCTCGCCGCGTCTTCCAATGGATTTCTCTCCGGTTATACACTATCTGGCATTCAAAACCAGGGCTGATCCGTATCTCCGAGAGTATCATCGAGTGTATCGGAGAATTTATATTTTTCAAGATTTTTTTTCTTGACGGGGTGGGCCGGAGGGTGGTAAGGGGGTGGGGTGGCGTCTATTGTAGAAATTCAGGTGTAGATTCCCTACGGAAATATTGACATATTAAAAAATTCACTTTAAAAATACTATTCTTAATTCGTGATGATCGCAATCATTGCAGGTGCTTATTTTTCGTTGCATTTCAATCTTCATAAAATTTAGAATTGAATAATTAATGGCGTTTGGTGGACGAAATTTAAATAAAAAACTGCATGAATAATCTTGCTGTCGATATTCATCGTAAATGTTAAACTACATAAAACGATTCCCGATAAATTCTGCATTTTGATTCCGGGTTAATGAGTCATTGAGGAATTTGGTTGGTAGTCCACCCGAATTTTCAATGAATTATGATCCCTCACAGGTTTACTGGCATATAGCCGGGTGTGCTCAGCTGAGCGTTGAATATCCCGTCGGACGGCTAAAATCCGAGTACATGTCAGCGAGCCAGTGCGATCAATTTGATCAAAATGTCATTTTATCCTCGACAAAATTTCAATTTTACATTCTTAAACTGGCCGAAAAAACGGGGAACATACGAAAAAAAAAATATAATTTTTATGATAATTTTAAAATTAAATAAGACACTTGGAAAAAATTATGAACTTTGCTATTAATTATTCGGAGATTAATTGGAATGACATATTCGGTTGTACCTCCAGCGGAGAATTCTTGAAGTGGATAGAAAAAAATTCTTAACATTTTTATCGATCGGCCGGTGTGAGACCCCGATGGAATCCACATGTTGTATGTCACCTAGGACACACTTTACGGTTTCTCAGCACGGAGGTGAGTTAACCGTCGCCCTCGGGTGATCCATAAGTGTCTATACCAGAGGGTTATAACGTTTTCCTGAAATAGACTATAACCTAATATAAGATAATGCCCCGGTGCCTGCGATGTCTCAAAAACCCAAGAAAGATAGAAAGAAGGATCTTCCCAATAAAATATGATGTACACTCCGATGTACTGTAAAAATGTATGAAAATTCGAGCCTCTGAACAGCTGATCACAATGAAATAAAACTGAAACAGGCAATTCCGCGTGATTTCACTCTCGTGCGTCTTCGGCTGCTGCCGCTCGGCCTCGCGTTCGTTCGTGCGCGCTCGAGACCCGAAGCATTCGGTCACTCAAGAGACAAAAACCCGTTATCCCGGGCCAAACAGATCAATTTTAATTGTCTCGTGACGAAGAAATGTGGAAGAGTGGGTTCTGGTGGTTCGTTGTTAGCTCTCCATTCTCAAAAAAAAATCCACCAGAGAAATAAGGACGAATCACGAAAAATAATTCGTCACCGCTTCCGTAAATCATTTTTTAATTTCATTCTCAGTCGACTCTTTACGCCAACTTATTTTTGACTCGGTGTACCGTGACGCCAACGAAACTACGTCGCACCGACGTTTGTATACCCCTCTGACTGCCGGTTTACTGACCTACCCTTGGCAAGTCCTTGGCGCTCTATCCGCAAACAAAGCCATCCCAGGGTTCTAACACGTAACCAACAATAAAAGTTTACTTAATAAAACCCAAAGTTCGCGGTGGAATAAAGAGGAGGTGGGTGGTACGTGATGGATGAAGTGAGAGGGGAATTACAGTATTTGAGCTGGAGAGTGAATTTTTGAAATTTATTTCATCCGAATCAAGTTTATTTCCAGATAACAACGGCAACGAATCAGTTCGATGGAAATCTCCTAGACTCGAATGTTATGGGTATAATTAGATACTCAATGGCTTTGTGGATATTTTCGGTGTGACAAGACGAAACGGTCGAGATAGATTCCTTCGTATTTATAAAATTTTCGCGGAATCTGAGTCACTGCGGAATTATACTGGCAGTTGTGAATCTCCGAGAGTTAAAGATTTTTTTCCCGAGTTCTTCAAAGTGTTGGGATGATTTACCAATTTTTTTTTTTCAATACTTAACATTTTTTTTGGGGGTGGAATTTTTCATTGAAATTTCGTGATGAGTACTTCCCGTCCTCGGGGGAAAAACACGACTTTCCGTCCTTGATGGACGCTTTATTATTTTTCCTCTGACAATTTTTATTGGATTTTTCTTTTCTTCGGGATATGCAGTAATGATTTTAAAAACGGACTATTGTTATTTGATTTAAAGAAATTCTCATGGTGGCGATGAATGGAAGGAATGAATGGAGATTTCAACATTTTAATTCATACCCTGGAATTTAAATACCAGTGGCGCTCGAGGGCACTCCAACAGGGACAGGGGGAGTTCTTTCATTCTCATCATCAGGGGTAGGTCAGGACTTCGGGTACCTGTGCCGGAATTACGATCGAGTCAGCCAGGTGAAGCGTGTCTCTCAGTCTCGGTGCGACACGCGAACTGATCCTCCCCTCTTATTTTTCCTTTTGTCCAATTTTTTTTTTCTCATTCCCGTGTACCACACCTGTCATTCTCATCGGAATTTTTCACAGGAAATGCATTCTAATCGCAATCCAACGATTTCCCCTTTCAGACATTTGATATCTGACTATTTCGCGTCAATCGAAATTCATCTATCACGTCCCGCTAAATTCGAAATATTGAAAGAAGGTCTCACAAGGTCATATGAAGGTCAAAAACCTGAGGACCCATCACCCGGCGCCACGTGAAAAATTCCACCTGGTGCGCCCTTTCCTGAGTTTCCTCCCCAGGAAGATACCCCAATCCGAAAATTAATTTCACCCCCTGGGTCAGCGTGGGTAAATAACCCCAAAATGATTTACCCCATTTTCCGAGGAAAATCGAGCCCTCCAATTTCACCAACCCCTTCATCATTCAATAAATAAAAATTACCGAAAGTTCTCGAGAAAATGTTGATCACCCGATGGATCCCGGTATTTCCATTTAATCAAGTACTACCCATTCCCCAAGAAAACTCAAATAAAACATGGGGGAAAAAAATCGGGTGAGTGGAGAAGCTGTGCGTGTGCCATCGAAGGACAATAAAAAATCGCAGGTGATTATCCGACCCCTCGTTGGGTTAGTTGTAGCTCGATGCCCTGTCGAGGGGAGGATGGGGGATTTGCAGAAGGGGGTGGGGAAGTTTATCGATCGAGGAGAGAGAGTCAACGGGGAGAGAAGTGAGAGAGGAAGAGAACAACGTGTCGCCCACCGTTGAGGGTATACAAGGTTATTTGCGATTCGCCAACGGGAAGCGATACGATATTATTGGCCCATGGATAGTGTACACCGGATTGCATTTACGCCCATCCAATTTTTTCCACCTTTTTTTT
>NW_011887792.1:186642-188731 GCF_000806365.1 Fopius arisanus | reverse complement strand
AACGCAAACATATATGTACAGAGTGAAAATCACTGTTGTGTTGGTATTTCTCTTCTCCCCATTTTGCTCGTAGACTTGGCAACTGTGCGTGCGCCAACAGAGAGAAACGTACCTCCTCTTCGTGCAACGTCGCACTGGGTGACGCGAGAACTTCCCCGGACCTCAACCTGGGGTTCTCTGGGCACTCAATACAAACCTAGTGTACGTGGTAGTCATTGCCTGTCGCATTATTACTACGTACCCATCATTTCCCGCTGAATCAGGTGGAGTTACAGGTATCCCGAAGAATTTATGAATATCAATTAAACCAACTGATCTTCATTGATAAGAAATAAATGAAAGGAACAGTTTATCAGGCCCATAGCAGACGATCAATTTATATAGCCTTCCACATCTTGTGACGTTACAGGAAATCGTTGGAGGGGATTTTCGATGGGTAGGAAGGGAGACAGGATAATTCTCCATATTATTTTATAAGAAAAAATTACTGAAAAAATGGATTGCGATCCGAATTTCCAGCTGGGACTTTTCGTTGTGCGTCGGGGATTTTGGTAAGTGAGATATTCGGGTTTTAGATGTTTCTTCATTTCAGATTTTTTGGGAATTTTGAGATTTAATTTGTGAGGGGGGGTAGTTGATGATTGTTCAATATCTTGATACGATGATTGCCGGTCATCAGCGGGGCCTCATCAGGCCTTTTTTTAGATTGTAGATCATTACATTAGGATTGGGACGGGTGTATTGATTGCCACCTGGGCAATGGGTATTCACGGAAATTTTTATTTGAATGAGTCATTGGAGAAGTTGTCGACGTTATGGTCTTCGGTGAATGACCGATATTGAAGGAATTTAGAGGGCGGATAGTTTAACATAAAGATTATTTTTTGTGATGACCTTGAAATGACTTATCAGTCATCGGTCTCTTTCCACGGTTCGTCTGCACGGCCATTAGCTTGTCTCAGAAATTGTCTGTTAATTTTTTAATTGCAGAGAATTCCTCACCGATTTTTCCGATAAACCGGTGGAATTGAGGATCTCCTTAAACTCCAGAATTTTCCTCTGAGTGAAGAAATGCTCAAGGAAACACGAGGGGAAATCCCAGATTCCGTTTGATATAAAGAAACTCATTTTGTTTCGTTAGATGGAGACGTGCCGAGAAGGAAGAAACTTTCGAGGGGGAAAAATTTATTTCCCGAATTTTCGTCGAGATAAAAGGGTTTCTCTGGCGTTTTGAATTGTAAATTCGTCCGGATAGACAGCGGTTTTTCTCCCCTTCAGTCTCAAGATGCCTGTGATACCTCGACAGAATAAATGCTCAACTAAAATTTGAGTAATGAAAATATTTAGCCTGTGAATACAACTGATTGAGTGCACCAATGGAGAATAAAAAATATAACTGCCAACATTATCCCAATAATTTGGGACTTTTTCAACCCAAAAATTGCATCTCCACTCGGCAAAAAGTATTTCATTAGTCATCCCTAATAAATCCCACCGGACCATAAACCGAAACAACCTACTAAACCGAAACACCAACAAAATACCAAAATCTTTCCACCCACGTTTCGTCGTAAACCCCTCGAAAATAATCTTCACCTCTGGTTTTATCGAAGCGTTAACGCAAATTCACGCACTTTCCATTCACATGAATGCTGCGAAATGAAGGAGAGAGTGGGTTGTAGGGAGGATTTGGGGGGAGGGGGGGGAGGAGGGGGTAAAGAATTAATTACAAGTCGAGGATTAACCGACTGCCGTCTGGTTGTGTATATAAGGCCAAAGCTTCGGCCCTGGTTATATTCTCTGTCGCTTTCACGAAAACACACAATCCCGTGAGCGCAACGACGACGACAACTTGTTGGACATTGGCACCAAAGTTGTACTGAGAAAAGAGAGAGAGGGGAAGGGGATCAAATAGGTGATTGCGGTTGAGTGAATCGTGTGAACTTTCCGCTGAATGAAAATAAAAATTATTTTTCAACACCTTTTTTTTAATCATTCAATGCTTCTCGTATTTTTTGGAGAATATTTTTGTAAATTATATTAGATATAATTTTTGGGGATTGAAATAATATGTTCCAAAATATATAAC
>NW_011887792.1:183198-185327 GCF_000806365.1 Fopius arisanus | reverse complement strand
CGCCAAACACCTGATCCATCAAAATCAGTATAAGGTTGCCGAAGTGTGAGTTAATTTTTTGACAAAAGTAAGAAATAAGGTCGGATAATTTTCCAAATAAATGATGGTATCCGTGTGTTCCCCCTGGCCTCGACGACGACCATAGCGCTCCCATTGCGCTATGAGAGAAGTGAGACAAGTGAGACAAGTGAGAGGAGACGAGTGAGACCCGAAGGTTCCCGTAGCCCCACCACACGCCGAGCGAGTCCGACGGTGTGCGACGAAGTGCGACGGAGTGGGACGGAGTGTTGGGGCGCCCCCCGATCACTTCTTCAGTTCTCGTCGGACCTCCGTAGGAGTAACACTGCGCCGCTCACCCGTCCCAACACGAGAGTCCGTCTCCGCTATTCCGTTCTCTCCCCTCCCCCACCCCCCAGTCGTCCCCCGTCAAAGTGAAAACAACAACGAAAAGTAAAAAATAAAGCATCAAAAAACGGAATAAAATCCATCCAAAAAGGATAAACCCAGTGAGGAGTCGGAAAATAAACAAAAAAGTGGCGTGAATCTCGGTGAAGTTGGCTGGAGTGGATGTGAAAAATATAGCGGATGCATTCCCGTTAAATCGTCATTTCCCGTTGATCTGTTGACGAGTTGGTCATCGATAAGTCGTGATTATTGGGAGTGATATGGTGGATAAGTGATGGAAATCCCGGAAACAAAGGAAATAAGTCGGGAGTGATGTGTATTGTGGGTTATTGAGTTGATGGTTTTTAATGGTTTTGAGAATTGTTGGTGGTGGCGAATAACAATCGGAGGTCCAATTTGTTTGTGGAAAGTAGGTTGTCCCTCTGTGTGCGTGTCCTTGGTGAATGCCCGATACAACACGGGCATTACTGCTTGGACGGCCCAGTTTTAACCGACGCGCACTTTTACGTAACGATAATACGTGATTTAATATTTTTTTTCATGCATCAATAGTGAGAAGTTATAATTGGGATTAATTGGTGTTTACGGGAGGTGGTGTATTTGAATCATTGGTGTGCGCTCTAGCGTTTATCGACACTCGGTTGGAGTTGATAGGTTTTTGTTTTTCGACGTCGTGAGGGGGGCGGGGTTTTTGTCGAGTTTTTGGGGGGAGTTTTTTTCGGCGATTTGTGTGCTGTGAAGGAGATGGCCGTGTCCAGTGACTCGTTAATGGTTTAACCGAGATACAGCGAAGTTTCACGAAGTGCGTTTGTGGTTCGGTGAATGGTTTTTTTTTTTTAATCGGTTTTCTTGGTGCTACATTGGGGACAAAAAATCCCGACTGAGGGAGAATTTTTGAAGGGGTTTTTGGAGCTCTCGTGATTTATTAGTTGAGGTGATTTTTGGGGGTAACGACCGGAGATTGTGGTGGGTAGAGTGGATTTTTTGAGTGAAGTGATCGTGTTTTTTTTTTCTTGTGAGGAGCACGCATTTTTTTGGATTTATTTGGATTGGATACTGGAGTTATTCCCCGGCTGTGGAGAGGAGTTACAGCGACGTGAGAGTTTAGGTAAGTGATTTTTGCTTTTTGAATTTTTATTTTCGGAAGGAGGAGGATGTTATTGGGTATTGGGTGCCATTTTGTTAATGGGAGGGGGAAGGGTAATTGGGGAGAAACTTTTTGGTGCAAGTGGGGTTCAGATGGTGGAGTTTGGAATTTAGTTGACGGAAAATTTTAATGTTAAGTATTTCAGAAGTTTACGGGTTTTCGTTTATGGTGAAATTAATCGTTGGAAACTTTCTCTGAATATTCATCGAAACCAGTTTATCATTCTTCTCATCGGGGTTTCGTAATGGTTTTTCCTGAAATATCGAGGATATTATTGAATCGCAGAGTTCACTTTGCTCGGTGCAACTGATATACTTTAATGATGTTTTATGAATCCACGGGAAATTGACGATTGAGGGAAGTTTATACTGTTAGTCTCATTAACTTATAACAAATTTGACGAATTCAGGGGGGATAAAATTGGATGTATAGTGGCGAATAGAATAACAGGGGAATAATTAACCACTTTGACGATAAATTGAATTGGTTATGGTTGAGTATGAGAATTATATTTCGGCGTTTTCTTGTGGCACTGGCAAGCGACACTAAATCCCAATGTTACGGCCAACAATAAATT
>NW_011887792.1:179472-182353 GCF_000806365.1 Fopius arisanus | reverse complement strand
TGGAGTGTCCAGTCATCGATGTGATGTTTCCCAACAAGTGTGGAATAATCGTAGCCTCATTATCATCAGTTTAAAGGCCAAACTTGAAACTCCCCAAGAGTTTGAGATAAACTTCATCTTTCTCTGTCTCATCTTTTTTTTTCATTGATTCCTTTTTTTTTCGCTTCCTCTTCGGTGTCTCTTCGGTTCTTCCAAACGATTCACTGGTTATATATACTTACGGGAGAGAGCTCTATAGCCCTTCTATCTCGGTTGGTCTTGCTTGCCCCAGGGTACAGAGTCACGTCGTGTCTTTCATTACCCTCGTTCGCTGGAGTTTCCACGAGTATTTCCCTCCCTCGATATAACTACTCCACCTCCTACCCTTCCATCCATCGTTGTAGAGACTTCATCCATTGCATTTGAATGATGGGAATGTAATGCATTCTCGTGAAAATCTCGGATTCCCTTTTGTATTCATTTTTTTATGGTTATTATTGACCAATGGGAAGGGCCTGGGTAAGAGTTTCCACTTGACGCGCATAGAAAAGAAATTTTAACCGAAATTTCGACTTAACTCAGGTCCAAAAGATGATTTTAATTAATCAATACAATTGGCTTGATTCCATAGGAAATTTTCGAATTGTAAAAAGTCCTCTATATTTTCTCGAATTTTTGGGAAATTTCAGAAGGGCGTCTCTCTGTCTCAGAAAATATCGGAGCAATTCAATGTACATCATTTAAATGTACATTTTCAAAATACTCTTATCCGGTTTAAAATACCAAAATACCAAGTAAAAATGGTAACGTTTTTAATGCATCAATAAAAATTTGATAGCCTTGTTCAAGAATATATTTCCGTCGAGTTCACTTAATTGCTCACTCAACTGATGATTTTGTCGATAAGAATTTTAATTCTCCTCTTCATTTCATTTTAACGATTCAATTTCTCTCACAAGGTAAACAAACTTGTATTCCGAGTGGATTATCCCCTTGTCGTTCCAAAAACACTCGAATTCCACAACATTGAGAGAGAAATCGAGAGTGAGTTGTTTTTTTTTTTATTTTGAAAACAAAACAGAGAAATTCATTTGTGTTGAGGGACCTCGAGGTTGAACCGTCAGTACCAAGAAATCTCGATTCTCTAGTTGGTTTCTTCGACGACGTATTTATTTGAAGAGGTCCCGGCTGGGTTCCAAGGATCCGTTTATCCTCAAAGGCAACTCCACACACAACTTCCAACTACATCTAGAAACATAAATCTCGTGCCAGCGGGTATTTCAAATTACCAACTGTCTGGAGAAATAAATTTTTTTCATGGGGAAATTTAATATTCATCCCTTCGCCTTTAATGCATATTCCATCATTGAAAAATGATCAATTGTGGTGATGAGACTATGCTCTTCAGATCGCCAGGGAAATTTCCGATCCAAAAAGAGGTTGATGATATCTGGCAATTTCGGCTAATTTTCGGCAAATTTCACTCAAATTTTACCCAAAAACGTTTTTGCTCATATTTCCGGAACTACTTGGCCAAAATAGATCATTAAGGAGACTTTTTAAACTGAAATTTTCTTGGCTATTCAATGGAGCAGGTATCACCTCAATATCATCAGCTTTTTACTACTCAAATTTTTAATGTTTCAAAATTTCATCGGGAATTCGACTAACACTTGAAAAATGACTTGACTAAGTAGTTCTCAAGGGTACGTGACTGCGGTACAATTGACAGAGTTGGGCACTAGTGTGTGGGAGAGTGAAAGAAAAAAAAAATACTCTGAACGGGTCTGGCATATGGGAAGAACCCGAGGGGTTGGAGGCATTTGTCCCGAGGTTTTTTCAATGGCGACCTCCCGACATTGGCCGTTTTCTCAATTCCCTCGTCTCCCTCTCATTCTTCCACTCTCCTTTTTCTCGTTCGTTCTTCACCTCCAGTTTTTCATTCATTTTATTCATTGCGTGACATTAAAAACGTTCCGACCGTTTTCTTTTTTTCAAATTCATCCTTTTTCATTTTTTAATAACACATTTTCATGACAAATATCGCGTGAGAGGGAATGGGGGAGGAGAATTTTGCATTTGAATATATCGCAAAGATTTTTGCTTTGAATTAACTGTAACAAAATATTTTGATGTCATTCGGGCCAATTTCCTGTGGTTCTCAATGTTTCATTGAATTTATTGAATTTTCCCGGTTAATTAAATGTTATGGGTCAAATGCAGGGCGACAGTCATGTTCCTAATTAGAATCGGCTGTTATTCATACACGCTAATTATCGGAAAATTAATACAGAATCATAATTAAATTTTTATAATTTCGAGATCCCGATTTCATACACGAAGAAGAGTATTTTCATTGTATTAACGAGACAAGTGCTCTCAAAAAAGCTATTATAACGAGAAATTTTTGACGGACAATTTCAGAGTATACAAGAGAAGAATTTAATTAAAATTATCAAAAAATCGGCCGACATTAATTTTTTTCTAGAAATATCTCCATCTCCAACAAATCAAAACGAAATATCAAGTGTCAGAAAATGACGGAAAACTTGTTTAAAATTTGAACTCTTCCCAACTATATCGAAATAATCCCACAAAAACTTAGTGTCGTCGTAAAAAAAAATGACGTATATGAAAAAATGATCAGACATTGACGTTGTATAACTTGACGGTCATAGCTTGAGTGCAAAGCCCTTTTTATTTTCCGCTGCTCGTGCTTTTCCGGTCGACATAGCGCATTCGTTTACAACACAGTGGGGAGAAGTACACAATTCACAACACACAAACTCCCCCTTCTTTCATTTTTTTTTTTCCTCTTTTTTTTGTTCGTCCACCCTCGGC
The DNA here is from genome assembly GCF_000806365.1 of Fopius arisanus. NCBI lineage: Eukaryota > Metazoa > Arthropoda > Insecta > Hymenoptera > Braconidae > Fopius > Fopius arisanus. The sequence continues at coordinate 179,533 of NW_011887792.1, read as the reverse complement.
ATACACCATTCCTCCCCATCATTTTTTCCTTCCCTCGGTCGTAGTTAGAGATGAAGAGAGA
>NW_011887792.1:169365-179002 GCF_000806365.1 Fopius arisanus | reverse complement strand
CCGTAGAATTCACATTTCTCCCATAATTTTTCACGGACTGGAATTCCACCGAAAAATTGTCGATCTATCATCTAATTTTCCGTGAAACTTTCTCTCGGCGTAATGCAGATTTGTTTCGTAATTTTTAATGCAGTGGAATTTCGCTGAACAGTTGGATAATTCTCTCAGGAATTTTTGCTGAGTTAATATTCATCGGTGATTAATATTTATCGGGAACGAAACAAATCGTTGTTGGGTCTCTATTGAGACGTCATTTCACAGTCTCCGAATAGATACAGAGTGTAGGATTTAACCGAGGATAGTCAAGGCCACTGTACCTCAACAATTTCCTGTCGTTGGTAGCACGCGCGCCACTCCTTTCCTCGTGATGCACACAAGCTAACTTGCAAAGATCGAAGGGGGGGGGGAGGGGGGGCTCAAGGACAATTCACTGACGTAATCAGTTGCTCGACAATGTAAAGATAAATTTTTACAGTGAATAAAATCCCTTACTCATTCACTCAATGGTAAATTGCCTCCGCGATTGATTATCATCCTGATGATTCAATTAATAACAATTTCACTCCGCCAATCTACTCGACCGATGAAACTCGATAAACATGATTTTTCATCATCGATTGACAGATATTTCCGATTGAAAATATGGATTCCGAATAATTGTAAATGGGTCGATGAATTATTGGAGTTTAGGGTGAGAATGACAGGTTTTTATTTTGAAATCGTAATGTTCGGCTTGGGTCAATTTATTATTAATAAAAAAAAATCGATGAAAAATACGACAAATGGCTGATGGGAAGTGAAAGGAGTGGATCGGTCGACCGACAAAAGTTGTTCGATTAGCGGGCTTTTGTACCCACAGGCGTAATTATCTCTCTGAGAAATACGGGACACCGGTAACTCTTCTCAACTCTCTCAACTATCCGATATCCCATCGCTATACTATCGAATTCAAAGGAGAAGGGATAGAAAATGAGAGAGTGTGATGCACGCCTGATCGTATAGAGACAAAGCAACTCTGAACTCTATCGTCGGTTTTGCAAAAACCCGTTTCACCGGATATCGGACGACAGAGAGTTCTCGCGTGCCACGGGTGTGTCCCGGATGGACCGGTTATTCACCAGGACTAAAATTCTATGTTTTTGGTCATTACAACTAAATTATTTTCTATCGACAATAATTGGGGAATTTCGGTGATTGTAATTATGGAATTGTTTCCGGGGGCGATCCATACGCGAGACAATTTGGGGAATTTTTTTTTTCGTCGGAAATTCCTGTCATGTGTTCAGGCATGAATTCAGGTTCGCGTGGGAATTTGTGAAATCAGGCACGCATTTTGGTTGGGGAATTGGTTCAGATAGAAATTCCTGGTGAAGTGATTTTATGGTCGGACCTGAATTCTTGTGGAGATTTTAATGTTAGGCTCAACCGGATCTTACATTAAATTAAATTGAGGTGAAAATTCCTGTCGAGATCTAAATTCTTTCCCATTTTAAATTCATCCTCAAACCCGAATCGATATCCAGGTGCAATTATTTATTCGGCTCCGTATTCAATCTCCAAATTATCGCATATGGATTCATATTTGTTTTCTGGAAATCACGAGTTGTATCCTGACAACTAAATCAGCCTCATTTTCTGTAATTAATTGGAATCTGCAGTTTGATATTGAATCCCCTGGCAATATATTATCGGAAAAAATTTTTATTCACTCGGCTTCACGCACATTAAATCCCGTTAATAAATTCTGGCACGATGATAATCTTCTATTTTTTATCTCCATTGGTATTTAATTGTGGTGATGCTGTTTATGTGGGATTTAACAATTGTTCGATGTACATTATTGATTAATCGAGTCATTTGATGATAGAGATAATGATAATTTAATTGATGCGCGTGGATGATCGAGACGCGTTCGAGCAACAGTCGAATCGAATTTTCGAGGCGAGATTTCAAACAATGAGGGTTCGTGTACCTGTGCACGTGACAGTAATAATAATAACCGGTGAACGATAAAGTCAGTGTGTCTCGGTGAAGGAGAGACGGAAGGAAAGGGGATTAAGGATGGGTGAGGGGGAGATGCCACAAGAGAGCACTTGTCAACCGTGTGCAGCGGATAAAGCCCTCAGTGATGATAATAGCGGTTCAGATGGAATTTCAATCATTAATACCCGAGCGAATCCGTATAATTAGCATTTCATATTCATCAGGTAGAGAAATTTCCTTACTTCTGAGGGGTGTAAATCATTTTATGGCTCTGTGGGATTAATTTACATTTCAATATTGAGGTTTCGATGAGTTAATGGAGTCTGTGCGGTTGGGGAAATTGTTTTTTTTTTTCGCCGATTTTCAGACGGAGTGGAAAATTTTCAATCCAAAATTAATTTGACGATCTCTGGCATTTGATTAGCTCCCGCGATACACCGATAACAATGTTCGATCAATTTTCGGCAATTTTCGTTAAAAAAATTGTTTCTTCTGTATCTCGATAACTATTTTCCCGCAGACGAGTCGGCGTATTTCATTTTTCAGTTGAAATTTTCCTGAGTATCGGCTCGATTGACTCATTATTTCAGAATAATGATTTTCATTAATCGCGATTTATTTCCGCTTTTCACTCGTTGAATTGTTTAGACTGTTCTCGCGAAAACGATTTGAGAAAAAAAAAAGATGTGAAACTGTTGACTGCCATCGAGAGCATATCCGTGAGATTACCTTCAGCAATTTAACCGATTTCCGTGACTCACACTATTCACCTCGTCAATTCATTCGTCTCGGTGCATTGCTGGGCACGTAGTGGATATATATATATATTTTCTCCCTTCTTTCTCAGCATCGACCGACGTCAAAATGCCGTATAGATTCGTGAAAATGAGGGGGTGGAAAGAAAGGAGATAGATATGGGGGTATGTGCAATGTGAACCGGGCATACAATGTTGGCTCGTTTGAGTCGTGAGGGGCGACTGAAGGGAGTGAAATCACCATGGGCTCCGACGAGACACCGAAATCCGAGGGTTTACAACTGCAGCCGCACCCTCCGGGTCCGCGTAGTTCATTCCCCGCCTGTACAATTCCCTACGTGTCCCCGAGGTATGTGAAGGAGGACGAGGACGTCGACCCCCAGGAGGGAGAAACGCAGGGGGATAATTGGTGGAGGAGTCGGAAAAATCGGAAGATCGAACCAATTCGACTGCGTCGAGGTGATAATCGATCCGCTTGCTTTTTTAGGATCCGAAAAGAGGCTAGCGACTTATCGCGATAATATAGTTTTTGAGATATAGTGGAAATAAAGGTCGATTAATATTGGGCTAATTTTCGTAAAAATTTGAAAATCGAAAAATTCAGTGGTGATCGCTTCTACGATATGTTTACGATCTGAAAATAAGTTTGCGACGTCGATAGAGTTCGGCTAATTCTGGGCTAATTCTCATCAAAAATTTTTTCCCTTATATCACGGGATGTATTCGAGTTAGAGGAGTTGTCGTATTGACTTTTTCAGCTAAAATTTATCTTGCTATCGGATGAGATAATTCCCGACCCTCTGACTTCCGTTTCGAAATTTTCTCCATTCGAAGATTTGATTAAGAAATGCAAGCAATAATTTTCCATTAATTACGTCCCCTTTAATGCGATAAATGTTGATTACCCTCGTTTTACTCGCTGTACTGGGAACAAAGAGAGGGACACGAGGTTCAAAACGGTAGAATAGTGGAAATTGAATGGCCAGAGAAACTTCTTGACTAAGCGCAACAACAAACTTCATCTCTACCTCTGTTATTTTCATGGGATCTCCACCCAGAGTAAAATCCACAATTCCACACCAGAAGTATTTCTTTCAAATGAAACAAAAAAAAAGGTCGGATTTTTTCATTTTATGTGTTTCACTCAATTCGCGCATGCATCACCACAAAGAAGATAAAAAAATTCTCGAATATATCAATTTGTTCATGGCAGCTTCAATAGTAAATAAAAAATTCCCTTTGTAAATTAAATTAAATTTTCATTGAATCGAATAGTTTTTTGCCTTTTTTGTTTATTTATGATGCATTTGATTATTTTTTAGTATTGAAACAAATTATTTCGTCAGTTCATCAAATTCATGTAATTCCATTTGCATTTTTATTTCATTCTCGCTACCCCGTAATCGTTGCATCGCAGTTGGTTCTTACGTAAATTCTCGCACTCTCTTCATTTAACCCATCCTTCCCTTTTCTGTCGCACTTAGTATCTGAGGTATTGTTTCACAGGGACACATTTCTCGACGCTATAAATTTATGTCTCTTCTCTCCCTCTTCCCGTCTCATCCCCTATTTTTCTCATGGCGCGAAACCTTTCCACTCAACTTTCTACTGTCCTTTGAAGGAAGGTTGGAGCGCTTTGTCCTTTATTCTCCTCATGCATTTTCACTTTTTTTTCAACTCCTTCAGCAAATTCTTTTAGTCGAGAAGAGAGAGGAAACTCGGAGAAAAAGGAGCGGAACATTCTTTGAATTTAAGATGGTGGGAGTGAATCCGGGGAAAATTACGCGTAATCACCGCATTTTTTTTTCCTCGGGATAAATCGACGAGTGGGGGAATTCTTTGAAAAATTTTTGTGATTTTTTAAATTTTTGGCATTTTTCCAACTTTCACAATTTTTCCATTCCACTCCCCCATTTGAATTTTTTTTTTATATTACTATTAAATGCACTCAATCGCAATTTTGACTAATGAATATTCACCGAAATTCATATCGGTTGAATCGGTAGTTGAAAAATAACTCGGTGTAATCCTGCCTCGATCAATTTAATCGATAACAATCGATTGAGGCAGAAGCCCGCGGAATGGGATAGACTAGACAATCACAAGGTCTGGGTTTCACCGTGGAAGGATTTCCTCCCGCGGTGAAGTCTGACGGGCACGAGGTCGTGCCGATGGCGATGGTAATATCGATTTACCCGAGTCATACCCCCTCCCATTGCAACCCCTCTTTCTCCATCCATCGCCATCTTCTCTCCCTCATTTCTACCCCTCTGCATTCGTTTCACGTGTACATAACGACGTAAACCGGGATAAACTTATGAGCCTCAAAACCCTATTCCCTGCCTTCCCTATTTCACCTCTCCTTTATGCACTTTTCCGTTTGCTTTCACCTATCGTATAACAAAAATATCATGTTTGTACTTCGAAGATTTCCACAACTCTGGGTCTTTGATATTTTTCAATACCTCAAAGTTTTTCGCACTCGGAAAATAAAATGCTCGCGATAATTCACCGATGGAGTTTGTTTATTCGGCGGATGGTTGTTATAAATTAATAATATTGGTAGTAATTTATTTCTCACTTCTCACGAGACGAGATTAATATCTATTTTCATATCTCACACATTCGAACTTGAATTGATTTGAAACTCCAGTGATACACTGACCGCTGATGTTTACTTATAACTTTCGCCTCATCTATTTTCACATCCTCTCGGGGTTTGAGTTTTATAAATAGGGTATTTCCACTGGCTTCTAACCAGTGATACGAAAATTCAACCGTAGAATCATCCGTCGTTCTCTCTATTCCTGTCGACTTTGCGAAATGAGAGGGAGTTGGAGGTGAATGCGGATTGTCTGTGAGGGAAAAATTGTGACTTTTTAGTCGTTTAATTGTCCTCGTTACTCACTCACTCAATTCAATCCCCGTGGATGTTTCTGCTTTGGTGATATTCCACTTCTGCTCGGACTTTGAGTTCTTGCTAGAACAATTCCCGACACATTGTTTATCCGGCAAATAATTTAAATTGCTGAACACGTCTTATTCATGTCATCTCTATTTTCGGCATTTTGTTGCACTCGTAATCCCATGAATTAATTATTTTTTAAATGAATTAATGGTTTAGTTAATGGTATCTCTGGAGTTTATGAGCAATTGTTTATTCTCGTGATTGTCTTTTTGCGGGAATGAGGGAAAATGAAGATTTTCAGACGGCGAAAAATGTTAATTAATGAGTTCTCTCGGTAACAATGAGAGGGATGTGGCCCTCCGCGATATTGAAACGACTAACTTTTTACCGTGTACTCTCAAGAGTGCACACAATCGATTACGAGTTGACCCACTTTAGTATAACGTTAACCATGAAGACGTGACCCGACCGACAAAGAATATGAGGTGAATTTTTTATGTGTACCAAGGACTGTCTCCAGATCGAAATGGCTGTCGCAAAAAATTCATTATCATTGAAGAACAAATCATGATGTAATTCTTTTCGGAAAGAAAAATCCCACCGGTCTGCTTTCTCGCATTAAAATACATGAGAAAAATATTTATCCTCCATCCAGGAATGTATTATCTGAGCTGTAAAAACGGCTTCCAAGAACTCAGGCTTATCGGATTTATTTCGACAAAAAATTGACGAATTCCACTCGACGGAGACTCGCTGTAATAATCGACAACGTCAACAATTGACGATTGATGTCGATTCAAATAATTAATTTACGGTGTGTTACATTCAACTGATCTCTATAAATTCACTGTCGAGTAGAATTTGGCATTTGTTGCGTCAATAAAATCCCGTTAATGTAATTTTTCGATAATTGATTTCATTGCTGGAACTGGAACACTCGACATATCTTTGATATAATTTTCAAATGATGAACTCGTGAGATTGAGGATGAGAGAGTGAATGATATAAAGAAGGGACGGCCGTTGATTATCTCGGACTGGAATTTATTGTTGGCCGTAACATTGGGATTTAGTGTCGCTTGCCAGTGCCACAAGAAAACGCCGAAATATAATTCTCATACTCAACCATAACCAATTCAATTTATCGTCAAAGTGGTTAATTATTCCCCTGTTATTATATTCACCACTGTACATCCAATTTTATTCCCTCCCTGAATTCATCAAATTTGTTATAAGTTAATGAGACTAACAGCACAAGCTTTACCAAATCATTAATTTCCCGTGGATTCAAAAAACATAATTAAAATATATCAGTTGCACCGGGCAAAGTGAACTCTGCTATTCAATAATTTTATCGATATTTCAGGGATAACCATTATGAAACCCTGAAAGAAGAATGATAAACTCGTTGCGATGAATATTCAGAGAAAGTTTTCAACGATTAATTCTACCATAAGCGAAAACCCATAAAACCCAGAGATACTTGGCGTTTAAAATTTCAAGTCGACTAAACTCCGACGTCACCTTTTGCTCGGTGGGGATTTAGCGGAGGTCAACGAATCGCAGGGATTGCGTGGTTTGTCGCTTGATGAAATTTCAAGAAAATGAGGGAAAAAAAAAATCGTGAGGAATGTTCAGATCTATAAATAAATTTCTTTCTCGGCAGCGAACGCGAACAATCGGCTGACTCTCAGCCAGACGCGAAAAAAAATCTCTTTATACTTTCGAATGACCAACAATAGATTCATCTAATTTGCATGAAAAATAAAAATTATCCATCCATTTATCATCCAGCTGAACGTCAAAATTCATAGCAAAATTTATTATATATAATTTCAAACATTTGAATTATCCGACGTGAAATTAAAAAAACGTGACGAAACACTCACGTTCGTATAAGTTAATCTCAACACTCAACTCACGTTTTTATCACTTCGAAATACGCGCGAGATAACGGTTTCATTGGATTGCAAATAATTTCTCGAATCCCCTGAAAAAACGGAAAATGGATATTGACTCTAGACTGAATTTTCCGCTGACTCGGCTGAATTTTTTGGTGTGAAGGAAAAAAAAAAATAGTTGAGTGTGAAAAAGGGTTAATGACATGGTGCGAAGAAATTGAGGGGAAAACGGCACGTAGGAGCACTCCTGAGGAAATGAGAGTGGAAGAGGGATTTTTGGTGAATCGGGTTTACAGGGAAATCGTCCGGTAGATAACTCGTTATTTTATTTAAACTTCCACGACTAGTCGTAAAAATATCAGCAATAAATTAATATGTCGAAAAATTTTGCAAAAATGATAACGAAAAAATGTCTTCGAAACGGTAATTATCCGTTTCTTTCGCTTTCCAATTTTTCATTCAATCGGAAGTTCACTGATTCATGAATATTTATTACCTCTCAATTACACGCGACAAACAGGCGAATCAATCCATGAACGCAGAGTGTTTACATTTTTCGTTTGTAAGCAGTGACGAATGAGATGGACAGTGTCGGTTGGGAGAGGGTCGATGACAACGACACGGATGAAAAATATCGATGAGTGGCTTGTGTGCAGTGGCCGTGGGAAAATGAAAATGCCAGTGAGTAAATAGCGGAACTGGTGATAAAATTTTCAACGCGAGGGAGAGGAAAATGAGAGAATTGGGAGGAAACGTGTGGGTTTTATAGCGACAAACGAGAGAAATTGGGATAAGAAGTATTCGATATTACGTGGGTGGATCAGCTGTTGGGGGCATGGTGCGACGAGGTCTAATGGTTTTCCGCTACTGAGCATTATTTTCGTGTACAGTCAGAATTACCAATGGAAAGCCAGGGAAATTTCAGTTGAAAAACTCGCTATGGATGTTATTTTTCGGTGAATAGGTTCGTAGATATGGGCAAAATGATTTTTGCCGAAAATTTTTCCAAAATTAGCCGAAAATTCCAGAGGTCGTCAAACTCTTTTTGAATCGGAAATTTTTCTCGGTATCGATTATAGTGATTTTTATTTCAAATTTCCGCAAAATTGCAATTCAGCGTCAATTTAGGAACGAGAAATTATCGAAAAATTACGAGTTGAAAGTGATATTGTATCACGGTCGAAAGACCATTCGGATTTTGCAGTTTTGTATAGACACTTGTTGAATACTAAATAATCTGAGTAATGAGATGTCGAGGCACGAAAACTTGGAAGAACATTCGTGGAAACAATTATCAGTAAGCGTCTCGTAATTCGATTTATAAGTTGAGTGTTGTTTTATCTTATCAACGACAATTCGCGGATGAAGAAAGAAGCGAGAGATAGAGACAGATTCGATAGCAGATATCCTGCGGTTAAGGCAACTCGGAGATAACTCAATTTTAGGAACGTTATGTCTTCTTTAAAATATCAACTGATAAACCCATCGTAAGCTCGTCTCTCCGACTGACAGATAGAAGTTTCTTTAGCAACAAAATTAATTAAAGATGTACCAGTACTAGTTGCTTTTATCGTCCCAAATTTGTTAATTAAAGTGCGTTAGGTGCATTTGAAAAAACCATGAATATTCGGTATAATTTAAATTATCTCCCCACAAAATATTACTTTTTTCTCATTCGTTCGTTATGAACAGATAGTTCCTTTATATGAATTTACCTTTCGAATAAATTTCAACTATAAATCCATGATAGAATTTCAGAAGGGAAAAATTCAAAACTACTTGGATATCCTTGAGACTAAAAAATCCTATCTCCTGTTTCTCGTTAAAAGCATTTTATCCCGTTTATTTGAAGTAGAATGACAAATTAATACCCTCTGAAATAAATATCAATTGCTCTTTGCATCTCCCGCTAGCTCGTATATTTTTTTTTTCCTGTACTCTTCTTTTTTCGGCCAATCACTCACGATACTGTAAACATAAACCCCTGTGTTAGTAAATTCGATACACCGTTTCCTCTACCCTTCCTGATCCAATGAGGGTAGTGGGGGACATTGGGGGGTAGTGGGGCGCATTGGGGGGTAGTGGGAGATA
>NW_011887792.1:165492-167779 GCF_000806365.1 Fopius arisanus | reverse complement strand
TAATCATTCTTACGAATATTTCGATGGGTCAATTGTAATAATCAATTAATTATCGAAATTTCACGCGCATTCCGTAATAATCAGATTGGACTGGAAAGTATTCGATTCGTTAATGCTAGATGCAAATATATTTAATTATCATACCCACAGACTGCTCAACAATTTCACGGGTAATGATAATTATTCGTGGCACGTGCGTGCCAATTGGCCCCTCCAACGATTGGGGGGGATCGAGCCCGGACTGCTCGGGGAATCCCATGGAATTCACCGGAGATTTATACGTCTTGCGAGATTCATCGAAGTAACACGAATGGTGGGGTCGGCTATAATCGAATCGGGGACAGAGTATTTGCTTGAGTATTTCAATTCACTTGGTTTTTTTTTATTCAACTTCAAAGGTGAAAGTGAAATTACCACAAAATCAATATTAATTTGCATATGAATGGTGATCGGATTTTTTTTATCGATAAATTGGGAAATTCAATCGAGTCGCAATGAATGTAAAACATGTCATTATTCTCTTGTGGAAATTTCAACCGCGAAAACCAGTCTAATCCGGATTATTAGGATCACCCCCTTTTTTGGGGAGGTTATTTTATTTATCTTTTGCCTTCGACGCATTTTATATTTTATAGGATGATGAACGGATATTAATTTATGCGTCGTATTTTCAATTGGAAATTTATTCCGTCAATTTTATTCTGAATTAAAGTCTCAACATTTATGATAACACGTTGTAGCTCTTATTTTTGAGGTTTCAACAAACATCAAATTCACTGCCATCATTTTTTTCATGTTCCCGAACAATTCCAAAGCATTTTATAGCAATTGTAGAGACATTTCTCGGGACTTGGTGAAACGGTTAATGCGTGGGTTGAGAGTGACAGGGTTTCTACGTTACGTTATATCGAGGCTTTTCGAGTTTACGATCGATGCGGTTGTTTCAAAGCAGACGCGTGCAAGAAATGTTATTGCTTTTCGTGGGGCAAGGGGATGGTTAGGGGGGGGGGTGGGAAGGGGGGCTGAAGGGAGGTAGCAGCACGCCGCAAGATCACTCTGTAGAATCCAATTTTAGGGGGGCATATAAGTTGATATATATCAGTGATCCTTGAGTTTAAATCTATACTTGAGTTTAAAGTTCAGTGGCATCATTTTTATGAGACAAATGGAAATTTTTTTCTTCACATGTGTCGTAAATCGTGCGGTCATGGAAATTACATTTGCGAATAATATCGCCGAATTTCGAATTGAATATATTAGAAGGCTCTGAATAATTTCGTCACAATATAAACACAATTTCCCTGTTATTCTCTTCTCGGAAGAGTAAACATCGCCGGGTCTCTGTTATCGTACTGAAAACAATTTGAAATTTCATAAGACCACTCATTTCATGGAAGAAAAATCAAAAGAATATTTCGTGAAAACGGATAAGATAATTATTTGGAGTTGATGTTACTGACCTATTTTCCTTTGATAAACTCCAGTGATACAGAAAGAAAAAAATATATATACGACTGTTGTGTTCGCGTTATAGTTATGTGCATTGTTTTATGTATAACCTCAAGTTTGTGCGCGGGGGCATCGATCGGGAGAGAAGCAACCGCTGAACCACTCAAACCACACGATATGGGGTTGTCTCTGTGGAATCGGCCCTTTTGCCATAGCACGTTTGCACGATTCTACTGATATACAGAGACGGCCGACTATCTCGCTTGGGTAAAAAAAAAATAAATAGAGGGAAGATGTGAGTCCGCTGGTGATTCGTAAAAACGATCTCGCGCACCTGCGGTCATGTTACTTCCGCCCATTTGAAATTATTCTCAAACTATTTCCGTTGGAAAGTTGGATATCAGAAGTTTTTCCCAATTACCAATGAAAAGCCACGGCAATTTCAGTGAAAAAAACTCTACATGAACGTTATTTTCGGTCCAATAAATTCGGAGATAGGGATAAAAACATTTTTGCCGAAAATTTGCCGAAAATTAGCTGAAAATGCTAGAGGTCGTCAGCCTCTTTTTGGATAGGAAATTTGTCTCGCTATTGATTGGAATAACTTTTAGATCAATTTTATGACAAAATTGCATTTTGTCGGTAGTTTATACCGTTTAATTATCAATTACCCAACGTTTTTGAACAATACTCTAGAGCCCATTAACCGTACATTCAACATTGTTGCACGTCGAGTGAGTTAAACCGAGCGCACCCAGTCGTCTGGAAGCAGCCCGTTACACCCTGGTATTCCAAGGAAACCATAAACTTGAAAATAAAAAGAGTTGAAAAAAAAAAA
>NW_011887792.1:161562-163897 GCF_000806365.1 Fopius arisanus | reverse complement strand
ATTTTCAATCTCAATATCAGTGAAAATAATTAGAGACAATTAGAGAGAAGTCATTTTCATCGTCAAGTGAAAATAGCTCTCTCATCCTTCATCCATGTTTTCCTCGGGACTCAGCTCAACTGATAATTTCATTCCACCCGACACCAAATTGCCTAAAGTTTAACATTCTCCTGCTCAATGTCTTTTTTAACTTTCCAACAAACTCGTGAAAGTTCTCAAGGACTTAACCGGAAAAATGGCTCGAATTAATTGTCCCCGGACTGTTTGACACCGATTCAAAACTCATGTTCTTCTGCGATTCGAGGGTGAGAATAAAAAAAAAAATAACTGGATAAATCATCAGTGCATATAGCAGTCGACACTTCTCTTTGTTCATTCCTGTTCCACTTCTTGCTCGACCAAACTTTTATGATTAATGTTGCGGATCGCCGACGTGCACCATCTTGAGCTGGTGGAATAAACCTGAGGTTCTATCCTCGAAAACTTTTCACCACCTATCTGTCTTGTGTCTTGTGTCACTTTCGACAAATGAAGTTGAGGGGAAAATTCGAAACGACGGAGTAGATCGGCCAGGGCGATAAAAACCGAAATTTCAAGCACTTGGTGATTTTCCGAATGGGGCCTGATGTGGAGGGGACTTGATTTCGCACCAATAATTTTTCAGATGCAATCGAAAATTTTTGCTCAGGTTTTTTTAAAAAGTAGTCGACATTCAGCCGAAAATTCAGCCGAGTTTTAACCTTACACACCGGAGTTAACGGGTTTTTTTTTTAATTCGACAAATTCCCCTGTTATCTAATGCCAGTCTTCATGTCTATCCAATGTTTTCAAATTTGAGAATTTATCGATCAAAAATCGATTAAAATTAGCCCACATTCATTGCACTCATATTTCTACGTCTAATTGAGTGGAAATAATTTTTCAAAATGGAAATAATCATACAATTTTCCAAGCGGAAGTATTCGGTATTCATTTATAATTCAATATCAGTGAATAATAAGGTATCGATAAAGAATTTCATATCCGAAAATTATAAGATCATTTTCAATGCATTCACGTGCAGACAGATATCAGTGAAAACTGCCGGAAGAATAAAAAAAAAAATTCTCGGTGGAAGAATTCTGTTGGAACCAAGACATGATCGAGCACCGGATTTATCGTTTCACCGGAGTAGAGACATCCGGAGACGTCTCGTCTCATTTCTGTCGCTCGCGTGAACGATGACAGAAGGAAAAATAGGAGATGAAAAATTCTCCTACTATTCTTCATTTGCTTTCATCTCTTCGATCATTTTTTTTTTCCTCGACGTGGCAAAAGGTTGAAGATGTGAGATTGTTCGAACTCGGTCGATCGTATTTTTCACTTGTAAATTGATAGATAGTAACCAGCCGCTGGTGGGAAAATTCATTCTGTTGTAGTTTAGTCAGGGGAGCAGTGGAGTAATAACGTATATCTAACAATAAAGACGAGAATGGCCGCCACCCAGGGCGCTCGGTATCATTTTCATTGTATGGCTTATAGTCCACTGCTTCTGAGGTGTAAATCGGAAAAACTAGAGTGTTATCTATCCCCCAGGATCATGTCTTATATTTTCTGACTAAGAAATTCAGCGAATTATTTCATGAATCATGAGTATCTCTAACTCCAGTAATTCTTAAAATTCAAGCGAAAATTTTTAGCCGAAAATATTTCCCAAAATTAGCTGAAAATTATCCGAAAATCCCAGAGGTCGTGAGCCTCTTTTTGGATCGTCAATTCCCTTGGCTTTTTAATCGCAATAATTTCAAGACATTTTCAACCAAAAAAAAAAATCCACCCTACCAAAATAATAATCAAAAATGTTGTTTCTGTTCTAGGTAAGTGTTGATCCTGTCACATTTCATCCAAATACCACCCAACAACAAATCGTAAAGACCAGTGATTCAACCGAAGCACCCAGTGTAGAACGGAACATAATACCGGATAGGCGAAAGAGTGGAAGAAGCAACTTCCAACAAGTGAAGGTAGGGGATGGGGTGCGGGAAACGAGACGACGGTATATGACCGAAGGCAATGGGATGTCATGAGATGGTAGAATGGGGTGGGTGGGAGGGAGATAGGGAAACGAGGAAAGAGTAGTGGAGGGAAGAGGCGCGCAGCCATTCCAGACATACTTTACGTCCGGCTTGATTTGCGACGGGCTGCGATATTAATAGCTTATTCATGGCCTGGAATTGGAGCACAACGACTTGCCTGGTTCATATTGGTATGTCGAGGTATAACCAAGTGCATCTAAATATTATAATCATTCTTACGAATATTTCGATGGGTCAATTGTAATAATCAATTAATTATC
>NW_011887792.1:135606-161547 GCF_000806365.1 Fopius arisanus | reverse complement strand
ACAACGACTTGCCTGGTTCATATTGGTATGTCGAGGTATAACCAAGTGCATCTAAATATTATAATCATTCTTACGAATATTTCGATGGGTCAATTATGAAGTGGGTGAGCGTACCTCCAATGAATGGCCAAGTCAATTTCAAACCGACTCGTTTTGCGTCAGCGATTTCATAGAAAAAAAAGAAGTTTTGCCCAAAATTAGCCGAGATTTAGTCCCTTAACGGGGAATATGATTTCCCTCGCTACCGGATACTATCATTTTTACTCAGATCTTTTCAATCGAAATTCTATAAAACGTGAATTTAATTGAATGACAAAAAACGTTGTAGAGTTTTTGGGACAGGAAATGTCTTCCGCCGTAGAATCATGACCCAATTGTTGGATGAATTCACTCGTGAACAATTGAATAATTGAAAAAAATAATGGAAAACGACTCTATCGGTTGATTTACCACCAGTACAACTCTCTTAACACGAATTACCCCCGTAAAATTGTAATCCCAACTGAACACACTGGATCCTCGCCAAATGTAGCATCCGTTCCACAAATGTCGCTAAATATACATTGAGTTTGCAAACGCCTCTCGGTGGTTTTAAAGAAAACTTCAGCCAGATAAAATCACGGAAATTGCTAGTGCTAATGCGGTACTCACTGTTACCTATCAAAATAAATCAGACTCTCGGTTAATTAATTGACTGATCTTTTTGAGATATGGAGTTTCAAATTGAACAGTGGCGATGTGAGAGGGTGATTATTTCTTTAGACTCTTAAATTTCCGTAAACTCGTTCTCTCTGGAAATATTACACAAAAGAAATTTTTGTTAATTCAATCTCAATGAGATTATGTTGTTTCACGCATGTTTTATCGTCTTCTGCAATTTAACATTCGGTAAAAATATTCTGAAGGGCAGGGTCGAAAACCTTCACGCAAACGTAAAATGAAAAAAAAAAACTCAGCTCATAAACAAAAGCTCTAAACAAAACTGAAATAAAACGATTTCATTCAGTGCACAAGCCAACGCGTGTTGATCCGTTGTGACGATGTCAAGGTCGTATAACATTAGCATACAAGCAGAAGTACATAACAACAAATATGCGGTTATTCGTGTCTTACTGCATTCTACATAAATTATTAACGGTCAATTGCCAGCAATCGTTAAAACTAATCGAATTCTCCCATTAATGAATACTAACACGAAAATTCCTGCTAGAAAGCATTCGAATTTTTTCTTCAAATTGCGAGGCGTCAGTGATGGGACTAGATATCTAAGTAAATTTCCGTCGGAAAATTCTATATAACGACTTATTTTGCCGCAGTAGTTTCGAAAATACAGACATAAACTTTTTTTCCCAAAATTAGTCGATGTTTAGCCGAAAGTGCCAAAGGTCATCAGAGTCTTTTTGAATCGACAATTTCCCTGTCTTTCGATCTGTCTTAAAAAAAACTCGAACTACCAATATTTTTCTTTCTCTGACGGGTGGGAGGGGAAAACGAGATGGCTTTCGAATGAGTGCACACGCGAGAATCTCCCCCCGGGTGTATATATCGTTACGTGCTGTGCTTGGCCTACGCGCTCGGTCATAAATACACTCTTGTAAGGCACGTAAGTACGCTAAATTACATTAATAAATGTAAATGCCTGGGCACGAACCGTTCGCACTCATTTTCCCCGTGGTTTTTCTTCAACTGTGGCCATTTTGTTTTCCTTTTCCAATCTCTCTGCAACCCTCTCCTCACCAACAAAGCAATTGTTACTTCGATCATTAACTGGAATTGTTTCGTTTTTACGAATTTCACCTAATAACTGTAATTGAATTAATTTGGCCCACACTCGTGGTTCGGAATTTATTTCGGCAAATAATTTGGCAAATGTCACGCGAAAAATTCCTTCAGTTTTAAATGGCTCTAACTTTTTTTTTAAAAAAAAGTAAAACCCGATGAAAGCACGAGTGTGACAGTGCGAAACACCGTGAAGAGGTGGTAGAGCGAACAGTCGACGAATTCTACTTCACTCAGAATTAACTTCCTACTCTCGTACGTACACCAGTACATTGCTAAACTCCACCGGCCTCAACTCATGTCAGTAAAACACGTATACACGTAGTTCTGGGTTTTGAGGGCCGTACATTTACACGCCTCGTGCAGTTGCCATACACCAGCGGGAGAAGGGGACTAGGTCCAAGGGTAAATGCTTAAATCCACAAGATTGGATTCGCCAGTTTTCTGGCTGGCATCCAAAACCCAAAGGATTTTCACGTTGAAGCAAACGAATAAAGCGTAAAGATGCTCTTTGATCAATTGATACTGATAGCTCTCTTTTGTTCAATGTTTTTCAATTTTTTCTTCAACATTATCCTTCGGAAATTTACTGAAGCGCATAGTTAGAGGAATTCCCATTAAAAAAGTTACACGACATTTTCTGCCGGATTCGGAATAGTGGGAGAAACAATTTTTAATGAAAATTTGCAACCTCCATCAGTTTCCGCGGTGATTCCCAAATTTTCACGATTTTCCAACTCTTTGGCATATTTTGAATTTTCAAAATTTTTCCGCCCTTCTCGGTACGCAAAATTTATTCAATAAAATTATCACGTCATGCATTGATTTTTTTTTTAATATTTCGAGATGAATTTCCTTTCTCCTTTTTATATCTCTCCATAAAAGAGAAATTTCCATGCCTTGAAAATTAAAAACTGAAATATTGGCGCAATCGCGAAAAAATAGGAGAGGTTAATTCACCGACTATCGTTTAGTTTCCAGATATTTGAAATACTTTGAATATTTACACAGAATCTTCCTCTCATCCGCACGATTATTATCCTCGGGGTATCTGGTCGGTTCAACCGTGCTACAGCCATTTTACTCGGTTCAAGGATTATAATTACCGTAGCCCAAGCCAAGTAGGTCGCTTTCTACTCGGCACTTTGTGCACCACCGGGATAAGTCCGAAGTTGGAGTTATTATTGCTGCACCAGTCATCATCTTCATCAAGTCTCATCTTTCGTTAATTGGCGAGAGAAAAAAAAAAGTATTAAAAAAATTTTCAAAAAAGTCCCCACCCCCATCAACTTTTGAGTTTCGGCTAATGCATTCCATCGTAGAATATCAAAAGAGAGGAGAAACTTAGAGTAATTTTTAATGGTAATAAGTTATTCTTCAGTAGTTGGAAAATCGCTGTAGTGAAACGGCTCGTATTATGGATTTTTCCAGAGAAATTTCTTCGGTTATCGGATGGTATTATCCAGTCCTCATCTGAAAGGAAGACCCAATAATTCTTTTATTTCGACTGAAAACTTCTGCCCCCGCAAAATCATAGAGAAACTCTGCAGCAGGAAGAGTTCAGGAACTTTTTAAAATACCCCAGTACTGTTTCGATTCACTTAAACAACATCAAAGGTCAGGGGTTAGTCGAGTTGAATCGCGTGGGTGGGACGGGACGAGTTGATGGATTCAAAATACTGCGCATTAAATTATATGATTAGCAACATAGAAATCAAGCGATCGTAATTGAAACCTGTCAGTAATTCAATTACCGACTCATTCCGCTTCGATTGTTTTCAAAATTCGAAAGAAAAAATTTTTGGTTAAACTCGTACCAAATTTAGCTGAAATTTAGCTGAAAAATTGGGCGGTCGTTTACATTTTTCTGAATTGAAAATTTCTCGGCATACGATGCCACCACTCGCATATTAATTTCCCCTCCAGAATTTTAAAAAATTTTCGGCAAAATTAGCCGAGATTCGGGTCAATCATATCTCAGTCTCAAATTGAGAAATGGAAATCGGCGAATTCCTCTCATCGTCTCGGAAATATTCAATTCCGATTGGAATTCTCTAACAATTTCTCTAGACTCTATACCGGAACAATGAAAAACACCCAGAAGTATCCCGGAGTCATCTCGTCCTGATGAAATTAACTCCCAAAGTTGAATTTCTCGGTCTCTCTAAATCCAATAGTCGGATCAACATTGCCGAGGTGAGAGCATGATTGTAGAATGGAGATGGTAGAAGGTCGACCGCTTCCGAGACTCACTCTCGACTCTCGAAACACATTCCACAGTGCAACGATCCTCACCAAAAATAATCACCTCCATGATCGCCACGTTCCCCGAAATTCGAAAAAAAAAAAATATTCAAAAAAGCCCGCATCCACACCAACCACACCCAATCGTAAAAATCGGGGAAATTTTTCATGCAAAAAAGTGGCCGGCGAAACAGTAATTTTCCGTAGTTACCGAGAAATCATTAAAAAAAAAACCAACAAATTTGTGAAATTATCCTTCGGCTGTAACTCAACAAATATGTGAGCAAAATTTATCATCATGAGTGTTTCAACGGAAATTTTCCTGACTATCGGCAGAACCATTCTTTTCCCTCCCGCCGATTTTCACGTTTTCGATTCACTCTTTATCTTTCGTAGAATTTGAAATCGCGGATTTACACGACTCGACTCAAGAATTTCCCTCGTAATACGTGTTTTTCCTTCGTAGAAATTGACGTCATGCGAATTGAATACGAGTAGAAGAAATAAAAGATGGAGAATGAGAGTAAAAAGACTTGGATTCACTTTGAAAGAAAAATGTATGTTATTGCTGAGGCACACGTATCTATACGTATCCCACGTACCAATAGCTTTTCGCCGAGTTTTGCAGTTTTCTACTTCTCGGATAGCGCTAGAGTCTCTCGATAGCGGCTGGAGTCTGCCGGTTGTGCTCGTGGCATCAATAATTCCCCTCTATCTCCTATTTACGCAAGAAAGGCAGTGCTAGAGGGAAACAAAAATATATTCTCGCAGGGAGATGAAGATAAAAGTATAAAAATGAAGGAGGTGTATGTTTCGGTTAAATATACAAGTGCATGAATGCAAATAAAAGGAATACAGAGGGATAGAGTGAGTTGAATGTAATGCCGAAGAGTACAATCTTCACTCGGAGATTGAAGAATCTGTCGATGGGATGAGATTTTTTTTTTTGAGTCGCTGCAATTTTTTTGACAGTTAAAAAACCGGAATTATTCCCATCCGAAAGGTTTTATTACATTATTCCCACCAACTCTCGCCCAAATTTCGGCTAATTTTTGGGGAATATCATATTGGGCTATTCAGATAGAATTTTCAGGGGATGAAGTATTTTCATTTTGAATTCCATTCTACGCTTTTTAGATGGAAATGCAATTTTCGGAATTCCGGAGGATTTCCAATTCTCTAAATCGTTCCAAATGCTTTGTTACATTTTCACTCCTCGGTTATTTGTATCCTCGTCGCCCTCGAGACCACAAGAGCGCGCGTGGGCATGACTGGTGAGCGAGATTAAATACAAACGGGGTACCCTACGGGTTGAGGGAACTTTATCGTACATTCACCAAAGGTGGTGTTCGTGCGCGCCTGAGAATGGCACCGGTGAGAAGGGCTCCGAAGGGAAGAGAATCGATATGTCGTTTCGGGTAATGGACTCCGATAACGGTTGAGAAATAATAAAAGAAAGTCCTACGATGTGTATCCTTATTATTATTTCTCTACTCCGAGAATTCAACAGTAAAATCATTGGTGGTTATTTAACGTGATAAAAATTGAGGAAATTGTACCCGATTGATAAGAATTTGACAACGAGATCAAGTCTCTTTACAATTCATTGGGAGTCAATTGGGTACTTGCACGTTGATAAATTGATTCGATCAGTGATCGATGGTGGATTAGAATAACGTTGAAAAATCCGTGAAAAATCGGTATAAAAATTGACGCTCAAATCACCCCATGGGCAATCTGGGATGCGTTGATCGTATATCTGGGGTTGAATGAATAAATGATGGATTTGCACAGGGTGTGTGTGTTGTGCGTGACGTATCGCAGTGGTTGGAAAATACCTCTATCCCGAAAATACATACAGGTACATTCTCACTCCGGTATGTATATATGTCTGGCTCGTTGGCAACATTGAATTTAAATTATCCACCCACTGTTCACGACGTCATATTCCATCCCTGGCATGCTGCTACGCCCGAATGAATTATTTTCACCCTCTGGCTTTTATCCCGTCTTTTCCGTCAAAATATAACGCAAATGTGTCTGGTGATTTTTTTCTTTCAATCTTCGCTGTAGAAATTCAATTGACGCGATCATAAATTATAAAATTTGACAGGAAATTAAATGAATGGATTTCCGAGTGTCGCTTGTTGTGTGTTGCTTTTACCAATCGGTCCCCCCTTTTTTGGGCCTCACTCGTCGCTCATGTAAAGCCGCTTATATAGTGACTAGTGGCGCCATGATGTCGTGAATTTTTAGTCGTTGCTCTTCCCCGTGGGGCACGTATCCACGTAAATCCACGTAGAATATAATAAGATTCATGTAAATAGCGAAAAGCTTCTGAATTTAAAGTTCACTAGATGATAAGAGCGGACTGACGACGGGGGTGGATAAAATGCCCGCGAATGCCTGGGGTGAGGTCGCATGGTAGGACCTCTGCTCTGGAGACTCCTCCAGGCAGAGGAAAGTGGCGTTTATGGACACGGGTGTATGCAAATAGACGTCGTTCTCTATTCAGCCGCATCTCTCGACCCATTGACTTGTTGATCCCGTGCACCAGAAGGAGGAAAACTCACTGGGGCTTTATGAGTGTATGCCGAGGTATCACTCGCGTATAGAGTCATTCGAAAATATATCTGCGCGATTATTAACCGCGCTAAAGCTCTGGGGGGATTCAGGGATTTTTAGAATGAAAGGAGAAGGGAAAACTAGGTGGAATCACGAGTTTTTAATTGGAGGGTTATTGCTTTACGACACTTATTCGTCAACGAAGATAAATAGTTGAAAAAAAAAGTCGATTGTATTTTATGAACATCCGGATGCAACCTTGGACAGGTTGTATCGACGATCATAAATAATCCCTTGGTATACATCAACGGTGTACACATATAAACGAGTATATAACCCGACAACAGAGTGTAGCCAACGAAGGAAGAGTAATTATCGCGCGATAATGCACCCAAGGTAAACGTTCAACTGCCGTGAACATTTACCATGGCTCATGTCCTTGTTTTCGGTCGAGGTCTGTCTCTCGTTCTATCCTCAATCAGTCGTGTAATTATTGCGATATGAGTTGACACCAGTTTCTACGGGATTTTTTTCACCACTTTAATTGATCCAATTTTTTTCATTCTTCATCAATTACTTAATTGAACGACGGCAATAGGTTCATCGGATAGCCAGAAAAATTTCAGTTGAAAAACTCTGTATGGTGGCTTTAGATGTTTCAATAGTTCTCACGATATAGAAGAAAACATTTTCGCTCAAAATTTGCCGAAAATTAGCCAAAAATTTCAGAGGCCGTCAGCCTCTTTTTGAATCGAAAATTTCCCCGACTTCTCGATAAAACTACTTTCACTTCAATCTTCCGATGAATTGCAGAACCTTTAAGTAAAATTTCACCGAAATTGGTCGAAATTGGTTTCTTTCATAATTCGACATCTGCTGATAAAATATGTTCGTCATATCGCTTCGGGGACGAAAATATTCCTCATTCCATCGAGAATCCGGAGATTTTTTTTTCTCCTATCCCATAAAATTGCTAGACCGGAATTATTAGAATGAATGAAAAATCGCGTCTCGGGCGGCGAAATTGTCGATTCAAATTTTCTGAACGTTCTGGCGCACTAATATTTGTCCGTAGCTGCTGACGCGGGTAAAAGGTCGATTCTCCGGCGTTTCGTGTACACGTACAGGTGTATAAACCAAAAGGTGAGAGAGAGAAGGCGAGAGGTCAATCCCTTGTGCTATTCTATTCCACTCCTCGTCGCACGCGCCGTCGTTTTTTTTTTCTCATTGCTTTTTTTGTGTACCTCAATCCCCATGACTACAAATACCGAGTGTGCGATTAAAGTTGTCTCTCGTGAGTGTGAAGGGGAGAACGGGGAGATTATTTTATTCAAACAATCTCTGGCTTATGCTAATTGAGGTGTCAGTCATTCGTTGTCATCAGTCGATTGAACATCGAATTGAATCGAATGAAAAATTATTTCAATCCCACAGAATGGAGATGAAAGTTGTGTGGGTTGATAGCGATTGATATTTCCGCTAGTAAACTCAATATGATAATCATTTTTCCCTCGGTGAATTGTTAAAAAATAACATTTGAAATTCGGAATGAAGCATTTAACAAAAATTTAACCGAAAATTGTGGAGGTCGTCGACCCTAGTTCGGATAGGAAATGGTTTAACTTACGGGTGGGAGAAATGGGAAAAGATTTTTATTTCTTAGGTATTTGACGTTTGCTACTTTTATTTCAACGATGGATATGGAAAACATGAGAGTTGAATTGAGTTACAGTTTTATTCCAACATTTGTTTTTCAACTCAAGTGATAAAAATTCGAAAATCATAAAAGACATCTTATCTGTAACACACTTTCTTGAATCTTGCCTTCTCGCGCTCGGCAACTCCAGAGTTGACCTAATTTGCATCGGTGTCATGACGCAATACGTGAGACATAAGATGGAACCCGCATTTGAGGTTTCTCCCCTCTTGAGTCACTAAATACTTGACTCATTCCCACCTTTACGTCACTGTTTGAAAATGAATAATTAGGAATGGAAACCCGGAAAATTCCGGAAAATACATTCTGGAATTTTCCAGGATAACATTAGGATATTGGATTGACAGATAGGTAATTCCGCTTTACTACTCCAAACGTCATTTTTACTTCTTCAATGGTAATTTTTTAGACATTTTTCTCCTCGCAAATAAAGGGGACATTCACCCTTTAAAATTCATTTATTCATGGTGCTTAAATATTCGTTTTGAGTAAATTTTTTAAGGTTAGAAGGCTTCTTGAATTATTAATATGATAATTATTCTTTGGCAGAGTTAAAGAGTTCAGGAAATGTATTCATACATTCGGGGAATTCTCGGAAAATTGAATTTTTGCTGAAAATTATTCACTGAAACGTGACAAGCCATTTTTAAAGATGTCAAATGATATTTGCGCAGCTGTTGCCAATGTTCTCTTGCCGTTATATTTATTTTTATATTTTTGGCTGATGAAAAAATTCGATTTAGAAGAAGAATCACTGGGTCAATAATGAAAACAATACGGATTAGCTGAAATGTTCTCGTGTATCTGACCGTTTCAATAGCAACAACATACCATGACGAAACACATTAATCAATCCAAATTAATTAATAAAAGTTACGGCTATCAAATGCACATTTCATCCATAAACCCGTCGAAATTAATTCCATCTTTCTATTTTCACATATACACGTAGCTCGTGCTCTCTCTTTTCTCTCGCTTCATTTCCACGTCTACTCGGGAAATTCTACAATTTATCTCGCCATCTGGGTCGCAGTGGAAATAAAATTCCGGGGACAATGAGCAAACAAATTGCTGACAATTTTTCTATCCTCGATTGATTCACACGAAATGGAATGATGAATTGTCCACTTCCAATTTTATCTCCATTTTCTATATTTACTCTATGCACATTTTTCATTTTAAAAATAAAGCTGTCCATCAAATTTTATCTGAAGACGGACAAGTGATGACGATGGAATATCGATCGAATACAGATTTAATCGCCCAAAGAAAGTTTTCAACGTCGAGTTTAGTCCGGGTATCCGTCAAACGATGCGTCAGTGTTACGTCCTCGACTTAGCGATCGATTAGCGGTCTCCTCTTCATTGTGTATCTGTCTTGCTCATTCGCTCGTGCGCGAGCACACGACGAGCTAATTCTGGGAAATGCCCGACGGAACGGCCAACGACCGGATTCCGTTTAGCATAATCAAGGCTGATGCATAAACATGGGTGATGATTTGCCGGATGATCTTATGTTTGCCCTGGTACTTTTCAAACAATACATTTTTCAAAATAACGATTTTCGGCTCTTCAAAGAGCACTTAAAGAATTACAGATGATTCCATCGGTTAGCCAGGGAAATTTCCGATTCAAAAAGAGGCCAGCAATTTCGGCTAAATTCCGGCTAATTTTGGGCAATAATGTTTTTTGTTATATCTTGGGAATTACTGGGTCAAAAAGGCTGTCGTACAGAGTTTCCCGAGTGAAATTACGCTGACTTTTCAATTAACTATGTTTCGACTCGATTTTTTTCATAATTTTAATTAACGGAAAAATTGTCGAAAATTGAGATTAATGTATATATTCTTTTTTGTTTCAGGTAAGTGCGTCTTCCAACTTCATTGTAAAACGTGATTGATGAAGCGTGAGTAATTGAGAATTGGAGCAATCTAGGGAACTGATTGAGAGAAAAAGTTTTTCCGCATTTCTTTAGATAAGAAATTTCTTATTCAACCGCAATTACTGGGGTAAATTTAAGCAATTAATGAATTTTATTCGATTAACTTATAATAAAAACCATCGTAAATATCATATAATTACAGATGAAAATAATGAAAATAATCGGATTATCCATCGAAAAACTTTTTCCCTCAATTCATTTGAAACGCACAGAGAAACGGCAGTTTGTTCTTTATTTCAAGCAAAAAGGGTAGACATTGCTTTCAGAATGGTACATTTTTTTAATGAATGCTGGTTTGTAGTGGTTAATTAAACGGTGAAGAACGTACTTGCTGTAGGATAGCCCCGCAAAGTCGCCGGAAGCGGATCTCCACGATAGCGTATAACGGTATTTAAGTCGTTCCTCACTGTCGTATTGCTCGAGCCGTTTATCAGACTAGTCGAGGGAGTGAGATAGTCTGGGATAAAAATGAAAAGAGAGGAGATATAAAGCGCGAGGAGGAGAGAATGCGGCTGAACCAGCGCTCGGCCCTATTTTCGCCAATCAGCATTACGACCCCTCATAAAAGTCTCCCCGTACATTTGAAAATTCTCACTTTAATTGCTACGTAACAAGATCCTCCTATTTTTTCTTTCACTGAAGTTCAAGATTTTTCGAGAAGGGAATGCCTGAAGTTTTTCTCTCTTATTAAAGAAAATTTTCTCCTGGTTTTTCCAGTATTGCCGTTGTCGTACTTTTGTGAAACGACTCGAATAATTGGGGGTTTTATTCTTAGGGCTTCTTAGTTACCTAGGTTCAAAGTGATTTCACTGAATACCCAAAGCCATTTCATTAACAAAATATGACGCACTTCAGTTCAATATATTCTGATATATGCGTCAATAAAAAAATTTTTCATTTCATTCATGTGCGAGGAAGAAAATAATTGCAGTAAAGTATTTTTTTGAATTCTTGGATTTTTTTGCTGTTGTCAAATCTCTATTAATAAATCCGCGTGAATTTGAAGTTGACAGGTGCAAGGGCCCCCGAAGGTATACAAATATAGTGCTAGTCTCATTCTATCCATTTACGTAGTCATAGTCCCGCGCCAATAAGCGTGGGCTCGACTCAGTTACGTGTCAGTCACGCCTTCGCTTTCGCTTTCTCCTCGCGTGCCGGCTCGCACTATCGTTCGAGCGACGCGGAAGCGTCGATTCATACCCGCGACACCCGCGGGGGGATGGGGGGGGGGAGGAATATTCAACCTGCGCACTCCGTCACTGTCTGAAGGCTTACAATTTACATTTCTTATCGAATCGTTTTATTTTTAATTAGTCACTCAATCGTTAAGCAATCATTATCTCTGCTCAACCTGATTTTAATTAAGAAAATAGTCAAGATATTTTTCATTCAAGAGCAGACCAGTAAAAGTACTCTCAACGGAAGGCTAGGGAAATTTCAGCTGGAAATGACCCAGTTTCTTCCGATAGTTTGCGAGATATTGAAGAAAATATTTGAGTTCATTTTTTGCCGAAAATTAGCCGAAACTTTCAGAGGTCATCAGCCTTTTTTTGGATCGGAAATTTCTCGTTGTGCGTAGTTACCAAAAAGAAAGTCGTTTTTTTTTTCTGAAAAATACTCGTTTTCCATCGGCCAATGAGGCAATTGAATCGAAATTGATTTAAAAATAGAAAATTAGGTTTCGCGATAAAATTGCGTTCTATTCTCTGCTTTTTTTTATTGAGTCATGATGATGGTATTGACAACATATCAGACTTTGTCCACGACCTTGTGTCGCTATTCGAATCAGGGTTATGTTTCAACGATGCCGATAGACGTACGAGATTACTGCGCTCGTTCGCCTCAACTCTACACTGAATTTATACCAGTGTGTACGTTTATACTTCGACAGTCTCTCGCCCTCTCTCTATCTCATTTTCCGTCGTTCTCCATCGCTCCTTGTGTTTCCAAGCGTACAGCACGACCTCAAAAGCCGTAGCGAACCACACTAGAGATATATCTAATACTCGAGACTGAAGTACTAAATATCGATTGTGAGATCCCCATGTTTATCTATTACACTTGCATTCAAGCAATGTTTTTTTAAAACCCCCATTTCCATAACATCCTTGAAAAGAGCGGAAAATTTGCGATCGAAAAATAGGAGAGAAACATTTTTTCCTGTAATCCTGCACGGAGAGAAATATTTAGTAAAAATTACGGAACTTTCAGTTCACTTACCGATTACGGAGTTGATTCGAAAAATTTAAGTGACGGTATCGTTATTTTTCACCGATAATTCATAAAAATTACGGAACACCGCGAAAAAATTCCGTGAATTTAGATAAAAATTACGTGGCAGTTCCGTAAAATTTCCGACCACCACATTTCGCTCCAGAATTACGGAAAATACACGTAATTTTTATTGAACATTTCTCTCAGTGTGTAATCATTAGTGGGTTGTGAATATTTTATCTAGTTTTTTTATTCAAATTTCTCGGACCATTCGGTGGGGTCGTTTTCAACCCCACCTCGAAATCTGGCTCAAACCGCGAAAATTTTCTCCAACCAAACTTTCACCTCATTCTCAAAACAAGAGGACTGGTTCAATCGCATTCGTTACACCGAAAAGTTTCACCCGATGTTTCAACAGTTTAACTGCGGAATTGAGAGGGAACAGTCGCGAGTTTTTGCACTGGCTGAGAGACGCCGTATTTATTCGCTCTCATGGCAAAACGGCAAGGCCACCCGTTGGCCGTGTATGTATACTCGATTTAACGATGATTGCGAGATACTAAACGAGGAGGTGGAAAAAGGTGTTATGGAAGGCGTAAAGGGAGAAGGGGGGGGTATACGAGTATTTGTGGTTACACTGGATAGCGATAAGATTTATGTAATGATAAATTATTTTCCCCGAGTTGGATGACTCCTAGTGATTTTCAGGTGGAAATCCACTAGTCTCTTCAATCCCTATAAATAGTGCCATTAGAGCTCTATCTGCCTTTACATTTTTAAAAGCGACATCCCAATCGAAAATCAAAAATATACCGCTCGATCCGAACATTGACCGAAATCGACTTGATTTAGATCGACTTTTTTATGAGCTCTCGTAATTGAGTTGCTATGACGATGACATCCGTTGACTCCCGGAGAGTTATTGCGATACAAAGATGGGCTGAATAATTAATCGACTCTTGATATCATATAAATACTTGAAATAATCGAAAGATCATTGAACAAAGAGAACTTGATGTCGCGCACTATCCTACCCCCCCTGACACCCCCTCCAGCTTTGTCATCGTCCATCTAATTAATCGCGTTTTCCCTCCTTCAAAGTTCGCTTCGGTTTACGCTCAAGGGTACCCAAAGGCACCATTCCTCTGTACAGCATTTTCTAACGTGATGGTAGACGTTGCAGTGCCAGTCTCAAGCTGCTTGCAAACTACTTTGAGGCGGCTCCATAATGCCGTGGAGAAAGGCGATGGCGGTATGAGGGATGAAGGGAGGGAGAAGATGAAAAGAGATAGAAAAGAGGAAACTTGAGTGTATATATATACCGGTATATATACCACCTTACGGGTCTCACGTTTTTTTTTTTTTTCCACCTTCTTCTTTTACTCCTCGGCTCTTTATTTTTTCATTCCGTCGCGCCTTCTCAAGAACCTCTTCCACTATTCTGTACATCGGGGATGGCTTGTTTTAACGTACATAGAACTTCACAGGACTAATTACGAGGGGCCGGTCATTACGTACCACTCAGAGCTCAACAATTAGTGTTGTTACTTGTATTACCCGGATTATGTGTTGATAATTATTCGTCATTTATCGGTGATCGGGTTGACTTGGTGGATCTCTCAGCGAAATCAATTTTTTAAGTGTCTCGACGTTTAACCCAGATTTAGCCCAAAATTTTCTGATATTGGTCGATTTTTCTTCGAATTATTTGTCTAGTAATTTTTTGCACTTGACAACATCAATTTGTAGCCATCCAAAAATAAAAATTTCTCGCGTAAATTTGTCGCGTAAATTTGTCGCGTAAATTTATCGAATTTCCGCACTTAAAATGTTTGATGTTAATTCAGCATTTTTTTTTTCCTGTCACGCTAACCCCATGACAGTCAAAGAGTACGAGAGTGTCTGACACTCATATTGCCATTGCCCCATAGTTCCCTGCACTATCTACCTACGCGGGAATGCGTTTTCTCACCGCCACCGTTGGCAACCCTCATGAATATTCCGACGTCGATTACCGTTCCCCGCCTCTACCATTGTTGTTTACCGGTATACGCCCTTGTCCTGGTAACTAGTGTATGTACGCTATAACCAACCAACACTTTGCGAAGAGAAACCATCATACTATTTCCCAGTTGTCTCACATACTCAAATCTAGCTATATTCCCTCTACTCGTAGCTGTATCGTAACGCTAGATGTGTGTGTTGAATGTGCTGGAAGTGGATACCGGTGGGTGAACGATGTCAAGCGGCTCCACGGATAACCGAGAACCATGTAAAACATATATGGGCTTTCTTCCTGCAACAGGAAAGAGGCTTTAACGTGGTCAAGAAGACTTACATTCAAAATCACTGTTATTTGTTGTTTAGGAGGGTTTTAGACAGGAGGAAATTGAACAATTATTTATAGCGCTGATTGTCTGAAAGAAATTAGATTTTTGTCGATCCAAAAATAGGCTGACGACCTCTGGCAATTTCGGCTAAATTTCGGATAATTTTCGGAAAAAATGTTTTCCCCCGTATCTCGGGAACTATCGATGTGGGACAGGTCATCATACAGAGTTTTTCGATTGAAATTTTTCTGGCTACCTGGTTATACTATTTTTCACTATCGAACGAGATTCGTCGAATTCGTCGTCAAATGTGACAACACAATTCATATTTTTCTCATTCCATTTTGCATTTTTAAACGGAAACACTAACATTGACTTTCAAATTTTATCGAAAAACTTGAACTAACCGAAACAAAACAAAAGTTCATCATGCCCCAAGCACTTTTCGGTTAGAAAATTCACCGTATATATTCAATTCACTGTTCACCATAGCTATTATCGTTTTGCTTATGCAAAGTCATGCGCGCAGGTCGATCGATTTCCATCTCTTTCTCTCGGTATTCACTGGTGGAAGTTGGAGAGCGTGTCTCGCCAGAGGGGTTACCTCTCCGCATATTTCCAGGGTATACAACTAACCAACTCAAATACTCACCCTCGGCCAGACGCCACTACTGCATCATTGCAATCTTTTCAGAGCTCTGCACTCAAAATAGAAGTAACAAGAAAATACTTTGAAACATCAATTAATTGCGAGAGTGTTCCATCCCCCCATAATCAATTAAATTAGGGGCATTTTTAAGAGAGAAACCCTCTCGCTCAAACCATCCTCCAGGAGAAAGTCTATGGATCATGGCATCTGCCATAATACCTCTATTAAAACGATACTATCTAGCGACAAGGTTGCCGTCACGGCCGTCGTGTTAACTATTCAACCCACACATCTACCCACCAATCAACTAACTACGATCGACAGCAGGATTATTGCTATCATTTTTATTTGACATATTTGCTCTTCAGTGCAGTTGACATTCAGCAGACGTACGCTTAGAAATTTTTCACCTTTTCGTGATTATCGTTCAATGTTCGGAGCCAAATTTCGGTCATTTTTCAACCAGAGAAATAAAAGGTCAACTGTAAGACTCAACAATTGCCTTGTTTGTCAATTCCGATTTTTTCCAATTCCTCAATTGAGGATAGAAGACGAAGAGTAGATCTGAGATATTTTCCGGAGTGTAAAAAATCCAGATTTTCATTTTTTTACGGTGAAAAAAATAATTGGTAAACTCGGGGTAAGCAGAAAAAAATGCTGACAATTTTCCATCATCCACTTGGTTTAGAAACTTTGAAATTAGGTCACGAAATTGGAACGTTCAGTTTCACCACAACTCGCCAGTTTCAACTTGGCTCTCAGCTGGAAGGCATGAGCTGTCTAGGTAGCGACTAGGTACCTCCCGGGGGATCGGCCAATTACGCCAGTGCTGGATCTCCTGGTGGAGGCTCTCGTGTTCCGGCAGCCGTATCCTCTTCTTCCCCACACCACTCTCTCCATTGCTACTGGTCGTATGTGAGTGACGTCAGCGGATGGGTTATATTCATTTCCCATTGCCCTCTCGAGTGCTATGATGTTTATGAATTGACAATGGAAAAAATTGAGGGGATCATATTTTTATGGAGTGGGGAGGTTTCCGATCCCAAAGGAGGTTAGCGACCTTTAGAACCGACTGAGTCTGAGATATACCAACGGAAATATTAAATGATTGGAAAAAAATTTATAAAAAATTGAGGTTTCCCATTTTCGAGGAAAATCGAGACGATAGTGATTTTATTCGGTAGCCAGAAAAATTTTCGATCCAAAAAGAGGCTGACGACTTCTGACAATTTTGGTTCAATTTCGGCTAATTCTCGGCAAAAATGTTTTTCACTGTATCTCGGGAATTATTTAAACGCGACAGGTCATTATACAGTTTTTCATGGGAAATCTCCTTGGCTAAATGATGGGGTCACTTATGACCCCATTCTGTCTAATTTTGAAACACTTGAGAATTTTAATTTTGAATAAAAAGCAATGGAAATGAGATACATTCTTTTTTATTGAATGATAAAATAATTTAAATCTAGAGAGTTATTAACTCATGACTATATTAAAAAACCGATGAAACTTTTTTTAATTAATATTTTAGATGGTTTATTGCGTCATTCTCCGGTTTTCATGTTTTTCGTTGGTTTGAATTTACCGAACATGTGGTTATGGTATGCTAGCCCCGGCGGAGATCATTTCCGGGGCGTGGGAAGTTCATGGGTCGATTTGCACTGATGATGCATCTGGCAAATGTGCCGAAACAATGGAAAGCACAGAGAATTTTTTCCTCTTTTTCATGAAATTCATGGACGGAAATGACTTTTTCGAGAATCAAAACTCCATTGCGAAGTTTGGAAAATTTCCGTCTCTGAACGCAACAGTTAAAACTCTTCTGCTGTTACGCGATTTCCGAGATATAAGCGGAAAACTTGGCACCCCCAAAACTTCAATCTTGAATATCGCAGAATGTAATGTAGAGAATGACATCCGCAGTTTCATTACTCAAAAAAATATTTCACGAACATTCAACCTATGAGTGAATTTTTTAATTCGTGCAATTCATTGTTCTCTATTTTTCATTTTGAATTTCTGATCTTAATTCTTTTTATATTGTGAAGCCATTTTCGCACCTAATGGGCAATGAAGTGCTTGAAAAAGTGGGAAGAGGGAGGGACTATTTATGGCACCTCCCGAGTGCCTGGAAAGGGGTCCCGGGGGCTAAACATCTGGCTAAATAACCATAAAGTGCAATAAAAACGAGTCTCTCTCTCCCGGGGGAAAAAAATGGATGAAGAGACCACGTGTAGTGAAGTTTTCCCGGAATATTGACTATTTTATCTCAGGAGTAGGTGGTAGAGAATCTCAGCAATGAAACTGCTCGTAAACCGGTCAGTTCCCCCAATATTAACTATGTACTTCATCCTGAGCAATTTTCGGTTAAATTTCGGTCAAAATCCAGTTGAAATTTCTTTAACTGTCAGCCAAGGTCGACCACATTTATCGGAATTATTCTAGCTCCTAATATTTAATCCTAGACTAGAATAAAAAAATTAGTCTCAAAGATCTAATTTCCTCTGCAATTCTAATTAACACTTCACTCGACTCTCATTTCATTTCATATTTCAATAACTCTCACCAGAATGACTTTAACGATAATGAAAGCGGTGACTTTGAAAAGCGTGAAAATTGTATCACCGGTATTTTAATCAAAACTTGAGTTTTTCCCCTGCGACCTCGAGAGCCGAGTGTTTCCGACAACTTCTCGGCGACTTTCATTTCCGGGTCAGAGAGGCTCAAGGGCGATTTTCCCCCAGATTCCCCTATTCAACGAAATACCCCCGGTCTCTTGGCCGATACCACAAACTACCCTCCAGTTGGCTCACAATCCTTCATTCCCAGTCGGTTGGTTATCGAGATACTCTGACAATCGTATGGTAAATTCAGTGGAACATTTGGATTTGCTCAAGCGGATTTTCAATGGCGATATGAGCATCACTGACTCGGTTATTGATAGTTTCGTTTAGGACGAGGGGACGATTGCCAGATTAACTTTGTGATTTATCCGACAAATAATTGATATCCATTGACGAATGAATAATTGCGGTACCAGTACTTTTTTTTATCACACGCGAATTAAATTATGTGTCCAATTTCTAATTGCAATTGCAAACCGTGCCATTTCTCAATTACCTCGAATTCTTGAGCTCAGGACTCTTCGCTGCTAAACATCCTCATAAAAAAATCCCCAACGGACACACCGGCTTTACGAGTTTGTAACCCTCATAAATGTCTTTTCATGCTCTACCTCCGGCCCCAGGGTGCCCTCAATAAAAAAACAAAAAGCTTTAATCAGTGTAACGAAGATCTCAAATGCCTCTTCAACACCCAATTAAAAAAAAATATACCCTCAATTTAAAATTAATAAAATCGATATCAACTCAGATTTTTTTTTCTCCTCCCCAGCCTCTTCTGATTTGAGTCAATATATCCGATTTCGTGTTGGGGAGGTGGAAAAATGAATTTTTCAATAACTCATGGTACGTTTCTCATCCCCTACAAAACGTACGGCTTCCGATGTGCAACGACTTATCAACTGAATTCACGCGCGAGACAGTGAGCGATCGCATTTGGGTTTGTTCGTTACAATCCCGTAGAAATTCAGAAAGGATGGGGTAGAATTGTTAGAGGAAATATGAGGGGAGGCTTCAGGCTCAACCGTAGAAGACCCTCTGGATGTCTGGCATTTGGTGGAAGAGGAGATTAATATTATTCCCACCGCGTGCCAGGGCTCATTTTGCACAACCCTCTTACACGGGTACATCCTACTCCTCAAATTTACACTCACCCCACACCCACTTGAGTTTTCTAGGAGTTTATTCCACCCCTTTACCTCCCTCCTGCCTTTTTCCCTTATCACGTAATCTATCATCTATTTTTCAAGTTAGCCTCGGAAAAATCATGGAAAAATTGTATAAAACGTTGCGCTTGGTATCAGAATTGATATTGATATCAAAGTATAACCTCTATGTACCATCCAAGAATATCGTTTGTACTTCATATTGATCCACTCGATGGAGAACCCCCCGTGTCCATTCAAACGTGTTTCACCTCATCCTACCGTTTCTCTGTGTATTTTCATTCTGCAAGTCGATACGTGAAGCTGTACTGGGGCGTACCTATGTAACCGGCCAATATCTCCATGGTCACGCAATAAACATCGATTGCCCATGCATCTCTCTCTCCAATCGTTTTTTTTTTACTTATTTGTCAATTAGGGAGAGATGAAACAAAATTTTCATTTTTGCTTCGCAAATAATTTTTTGTGATCGCTGGGAATTGAGTGGAAATCGCTGATTGTGGCGGTCCATTTGATCTTTATGTTTGACCCACGATTTTGACCTTTGATCATGATTTGACCCATGAACCAATCCATCGACGATTCGTACAAGTTTCCGGTCATTCTCCACTCGGAGATTTATCCTGAGTAATTTTATTCATTGCGGAATTACTCAATCCTTTATCGAGTTTGACCCACACCTGTTGACCCACAAAATTCGGGTGCCTAGTTCATTCTTTAAGTTGACTTTGATATTCAATCTATGAGACAACCATCAGCCTTGACCCACAATTTACTTTCTCCAAGTGTTCATCAATAATTGATGAATTATTTTAAATATTCATTTATTTATTTATTTTTGAGGAAATTTATTTCCTCAACTGAAATTCAGAATAGAGAGATATTTTCAATTACCGTAGAACCATTGTTGTACTGTTTATGAGGACTTTATTTCACTCAGATAAATAATTATTTCAGCATTCAATTCATATTTGTCTGATTCTTCAAATGCAAAGGAGATCTTTACACTAGTAAAAAGTAAATGTCGTAAATTGGACCCTTTGCCTCACATATATCTCGAAATAGCGAGACAATTCCCCAGGCGGTGGCGATATTTATGTCACTGTGCACGACCCAATGTACTCTTGTTCATACTTTTACGAACCGGAAGTTATTTTAAACCCGGCTAGATGTGTGTTTTTGATTGTGAAAAATCGTCTGTTTAAATCACAACTTCTCTTTTTTTCTCCACTGGATCAAACTTTCGAAAATGAACCCGAGGTCTATCCTAGGGGAATTTTTCTTTTTCTTTCTTCACGTGACAACTCACGCAAGTTTTCCAAGAATTTTTTTTTTTTTTGGGGGGAAGGGGCAAATCGTTATTGAATTTACGGTGACAGATTTAAAATGTACAACATAAATATATGATACTGTTAGTGATATTTAACACTCACCCATGAAATAGTAACTTTATAACCTATTATTAACGATCGTAGAATGTACGATCGTAATCATAACTAATTTCAGACTGTTAATTCATACCCTCGTTAGCTGAAACTCACTAATTGAATAATTAAAACGGAATCGCGGCTGTCTCAGGGCCAGGGCCAATTACCCAATTTCACGGATTCAATAATAGAACAGAATGGATTTATATCGGATTTTTCTCAATTAACGATTTTCGCTCTCTCAATTTTGCAAAATGAAATGAAACCATAAGAATTATATATTTTCCATTAATCAATCATGCAATTTGAACTAAAAAATTTTATTCAACCTTACTATTTATGTGATCGTAATAAATAAGTTTTTGAAATAAACGTGGGAATAGCTGCATTGAAAAAAATTCACCAGTTACTTTTTAAATTGGAAATGACGCCAGCTGGGAATTTAGAGCATGAATTATTCAGTCGTAACATTTATTTTTTATTAGAAGAGGGAGAGAAAAAAAAGGCTAAATTTATGGATTTGCATTGTTCGTTAGGGTGCAATTTTCTGCATGAGTTAATCAATCTGTTCGCTATCTGCTTAAGTGAAATGTCTCTACTCCAGTAAAACTAGACAGAGTTGAATGAAAATGTAGAAATAGTAGATAAATTACTCGTTCGCATGTGGCCACGTCAACACGTGCTGTTAAATAATTTCATTGGGTAGAGAAAGAAGAGAATACAGTGACTAGTCTCGTCGGCTTGACTTTCTCTCCACATTTTCGAGACCTCGTCCAGGTGTAAGACCATTTTCTCAACGCAATTATCCCAATTTCATTCATTCCACCCTCACTCGCAACAACTCAATTAATGTACTTTCCAGTCGTCCCACAACTCGACTTTTCAATTAAAAAATCACAGAAATATTCATCAATTCTCTTTTCTTACAACAATGACTATTTTTCTTTTATATTCCGATGAATAAATCCACTCAACGAATGATTAAACAACGGACAAACAATTAACACCTGTAATTCAATGGAATATAGTAAACAATTGAATTGAAGGTACTTGAAAATAACTCTGAAAATCTGTATAACATCCTCTCAAAGATTATCTCCAGATATCTGCTCTCTGGCAAGTACCAAAGAAGAAGTGGTAAACGAGCATAACGATGAAAACTAAGTTTCCACTCTGGGGTTGCCACGCGCTCAGGACTACTATCCGTCGATTCCCTGGTAACTCCTCCACCTCCTCATCCTATGCCTCCGTTATACCTCTTGAGCAACACCCAACTGGAGGTTGATGTTTCCCTTTCTCTCAGTCAAGTCATTATTATACTGCAGTCGTCCTACGTTTTCCCAACCTCTATTCAATATTTTTATTCGCTCCGATGATTCTCTTCTTTTGCCTTTCTCATTAAATTCTCCTTTAATGGCTGTCACAATATTTATTCTCATTTTCAATCGAGCTTCAAATCATTCGAAAACGCTTTAGTTTTAGCTAATTTTCATTCAATTCGCTCAGTTCGATAATTTTTTTCTCGTTTCGCTCGTTTTGCTCGTTTTGCTCGTCTTGCTCGGGTTGAGATTATCAGACAAGTTGTCACTTTTGAATTCACTTGATCTCCCAGAATTAACGAGGAATATATCTCCTTATCATATAACGAGCATGAAATCCTGAAAATTTTCTGCAAAGGGCTTTCGGTATTTCTCGATGGCACGAGAATTGTAAGTGGAATTGAAAATAATTTTCAACGAACGTTTATTGGTTTGTAAGGAGTTTGTTCACGCAGATAATCGAAATTGGATATAACTCGGTAAAAGTAGAGCGAGAGGTTGGAAAAATGCGACGAACTTGCGCCCCGACTGTTATCGTTGAATCGTAGAAGACGATCACAGGATAACATCGAATCCCTCCTGGAGGCACTGGGTGCATCAGCTCGTAAAACTTCCTTTCCCCTTCCCTCACAAACTCTGATTTATCGATGATTATACCCATCTTCATCGATTTATTTACAAATAAACCGTCCGTATGCGAAAAAAAAATTTGCTCGTTCCAGCAAAAATTTTCCAATCCACCGTTAAAATTTTCCCTTAAAATTAATTATTTATAAATAAACCGTCCGTATGCAAAAAAAATTTGCTCGTTCCAGCAAAAATTTTCCAATCCACCGTTAAAATTTTCCCTTGAAATTAATTTTTTTTTAAGCAAAAAGATCCATTAAAAAAAAAAGAGGACATTTTCTCTCCATTCTGTTAATTCCAGTCAAAGAAAT
The DNA here is from genome assembly GCF_000806365.1 of Fopius arisanus. NCBI lineage: Eukaryota > Metazoa > Arthropoda > Insecta > Hymenoptera > Braconidae > Fopius > Fopius arisanus. The sequence continues at coordinate 138,637 of NW_011887792.1, read as the reverse complement.
TCTATTCTGCGAAAAAATCAGATTTCTCAATAGTGATGATTGATCATTAAATCGTGTGAAAATATAATGTAAACATTCTTGGGCCAGTCGGTACGATAAATGCAGCACATGTTGTTACCATACTGCAACAATTTAAACATACACGGAGTCATAAGGAAGGATGAAAGTTAGTGCGGGTTAGAATCGGTGGCAGATTTAATGTCTGACCATAAACGTATTATCGTTGGGCTGGGTGGGTTACCAACACATAGAAACATGCACCCAGTGTCCAAGGGCCTCTTCGATAATGCCCAGGCAGTAAAAGCACATACTCACTCCTCTCCACACCGTCGTGGTATCGTAAAGAGCCCCCTCTCTACCCCCTTCAACAAAATTTCTCTCTCATTTCTCTATTCCTGTCTCACTTCCACCTTTTACCCCCGAGGGGAATCCAGAGAACGTGTTCCACTCGTTGAGAAGTCGATTTTCATTCTACAGACTGATTTTATGGTTTATGGAGTGATATGAAATTACAAAGAATCACTCCAAATCGAGAGTTTCCGCGGTTTTTAAGAAGAATAATTTTTAGTTTGAGGGAGAATTCTAGCGAGTACATTTTACTGTGCGTGTCGGTCATTTCGCTCCGAAAATTTGAATTTTTACGTTTTTCGTAACCCGGGTAAAAAAAAAATATTTTTTCCAAATTTTCAAAAAATTTCTGGAAATTTTTCAGAAAATTTTTTTTATGAAACAAAAAAAAATCGGGAAACAAAACAATTTTATTTTTCGGAAAGGTTTTGAAAAATTCTTCAAAAATTTGAATAGAAAATTTTTTTTTATAATTTAAATGGCGTTTTTTTTGAGAATATTGGAAAATAGAAAAAGTAAGAAAACAACAGTATAATTAAAAAAAAATTATATTCCCAAAAATTTCTAGAAAATTATAAAAAAAAAATTCCAAAACAAATTTTCCAAAATTTTTTAAAACATTTCCAAAAAATACAATTGTTTTGTTTCCCGATTTTTTTTCTTTCAAAAGAAAAATGTTCTGAAAAGTTTTCCCGAAATTTTTTGAAAATTTGAAAAAATCAATAAAAAATCAATTTGAGCAAAATTCTTTTATAATGTTCGCCAATCCCCGATTCACTCGAGTAAATCTGTACTATTGTTTCCAATTTCTACAACTCCCGAGTAATTATCCAAAATGGATAGCCAGTGTTTAGACCCAGAGATTTTCCTCACTACCTAATGAGGTAATTTTCAACTCCCGCCCATTGTGAACTCACAAATCCTTTGATTCGAGTTGATCAAGATTTCCTCAGAAACAGATGGTAATCAGAGAATCGATGGCACGTTAACTGCACGACGTTATAACCATAGGTACTGTAAACTCACTAGCTGGAACTCGCACTGATAATGAACCGCGGATGGGCTGGTGCACTAGTCCGCGCTAATTGCCACAACCTACACATATCAAAATGCTGAATAACCCACGTAAAATTATTGCTAGGGATGAATCCCACGTTGCAACTTCCTGGATCACCAAATGTTCATCGTTAACTCCGTCTGAATAGGATGTGATGAGTTAAAATTTTCAATAATGAACGATAATCGCCCACCCACTTAAGGAAATTCATAAATTAGTCTACGATTTTCTCCATGAAAAGCATTTCTCGCTCATAACTCAAAGAACTCTTCCGATCGAAAATGTTCGAGTTCACATAATATGAACTCCAACAGCTCACAAATTATCCCGAAAAAAAAAAATAGACAACTCAAAAATTCGCCAGTGATAACTCATAAGCATGAAATTTTTTTTCATTGGAAAAATCTCATTTCCTCGATATTCACGGAGCGACAATTACTTCCGCTCGTAACACAAAAACTCAATTTTCAGACTGGGTTATCAGTTTCATTTTCGGTCGAAAATATTCCCTTCAAAATCGTAAAACCCTCGAAATCATAAAACGCACAAAAAAAAAAAATGAAAAATCAAAAAACTTCTCACGAACTCTCATCGCCCTCGACTGTTGCATTTTAGTGCCTCTGGGATTGAACAGCCCGATAAGCCAAAATGCCGATGACGCAGACGTGAATCGTGTGTTCAGGACACGAACCGGTTTTATGTATACATATATAACCCAACAGCATCCACCCGATAACGCAGTAATATCGAATTAGTGTTGTGGGTGGGGGTTAGAGGCTGGGAAATTGGCGGGGATATGCTACTGGTCGTTGGGGTATGAGATGAATCCATATGTGATTGCCGACCAATGGGGCTGCCTTTAACATTTCAACTCGGTCAAAAAAATATGTTAAATCCCAATGAGATTTATCACGAGCCACCATCAAACACTGGATAACTGCATTTCGATGATTTCACCAGGAAATGTTGGTGTTTTGAAAATGTTGAGATTTTCAACCTGTTGTTGACAATTTGAAAATTGTTTATTGCCTCCATTTTCCACTTTGATCCACAAAAAAAAATCGTTTTTACCACTCCCTAATGATTTTTTTTTAATTCTCATTAACCATTGGCTTATCAATTCGCTCACCTCGCTCAATTCGCTCAATTCGCTCAATTCGCTCAGTTCGCTCGCAAATTGCGAAAACTTTCGAGCAATAATTTCCCGATTCGAGTTGAACAAGTAAAAGGCATGACATTATATTTATTTCTCCAACACAATGAGCAAATATTGCTCACGGATTTTTAACCATTGAAGTATCAAACACCGTTGAAATTAAATGAGTACCTGATACTGACCCCTGACCCGATTTCCGTGAAACGTACCGCCCTTTTCTCAACATTATCGATCGTCTCACTCTGTCTTACTCATTTGATGCCTTTCTCAGTTACTTGAGAGAAAATGCCTTGGCAGTATATAAGACCCTCGGTGGGCCGCAAACGAGCCTCTCAGACGGCCAGCTTATCCCACCCGGCATTTAAACCTGTCTCAAATGTAACAGATATTATAAAGCACGACCTTCGCCTTTTGTGGAGCGACCTTAAAGCTCCTTTCGGCGGTGAGAAATTTTACGTTTTATTTATTTC
>NW_011887792.1:131543-132531 GCF_000806365.1 Fopius arisanus | reverse complement strand
AAAAAAAAAACGAAAATTGCATTTTCATCTCTAGTATAAAAACCAGAAAGAAAATCGATCTCGAAATATCTCAAATGACCGCAAGGGTAATACTAAATAAAGGGTAATAAAAAATTTTCCGAAAAGTTTTCACGAAATGTTTTGAAAATTTGCAAAAAATACTCCGACTACAATTTTTTCACCCAGGGACGTATAGCAGAATTTTGAAAACTCAAAAAAAGTAAAAAAATTCGAAAAATCACAAAAATTTGAAAATTATTGAATAAATTTCCCCTTCAGTTAGCGATTGTTAAAAATCCAAAGTTTTTTCACTTGAAATGTCGAGTCCAATTTTCCATGAGCGCAGTGACGTAATCACTTAATATTTTAGTCCGTATCATTGCAAAGTCCGAGGGATAGGACACAGGTACAGAGGATTGAGTGGCCCTCTCGGTACGACAAGCCCTCATGCATGTCGACAGGTATATATTCACGGTCGAGACTGCGCGACCGTTGTCGGTTTATCGATTAAACCGGTGTATGCCTCCGACGTTTATAAACCGATACGCAGGTGTCGATTACAAGGCCTCGTTTGTACTATCCTATATGCAACTGGATATGAATCGCTCGGGTATATCTAGATATAAACGATCCATGAAGATATCAGTGGTACCTTCTATCAACAACTCGACTAATTTCAGTATTAAATGTCTATTGCTATTTTATAAACCCGAGCGATCTCTTTCCAGTCATTTTTCCAAGCTAATTTTCCGTTTCTTTTCTTTTTTTTTCTATTTACTTTCTGTCGTCACTGGTCGGGCTATAGTCAGCCTCACATTTGCTTCCTTTTTTCTTTTTTTCACCATGAAAATTTGAGTTTATGGCGATATTTTCGCATTAGACCAACGCCACGTGACACTTTCATACGCGTAGACTCCCATTTCCGGGGATAATAGAGTGGAGAAAAGCTAGTGTTTCCCATATTGCGGCAAATAAGTTTCCGGCGTAA
>NW_011887792.1:117852-129888 GCF_000806365.1 Fopius arisanus | reverse complement strand
AGAGATTACCAAGAAGTCTCTGATTAATATCCACTCCTGGCTTAGTGTTGCAATTAGCAAACAAATGTGGAAACAAAAATTAAAATTCAACATTTCAGATTAGGCTGAATTTATGGTAATAGTCCGAGCGACTGTATTGTTTCACCTTGAATGCTAATTAACCATCAATGACAGTGGTTATCTCGGCTGTGGGAAATGTAGTCTTGTCGCTAATGCGTTGAATTTTTTTTTGGGTTAATGAAAATGCATGGCGTGCGTGTCCTAATTTTTGTGGGTTTACATCGAATTTACACACCAGTAGGATTTTCAATTCCGTGGTATATTGTTGAGAATTCGTTAATGCGTTGTCCGCCGTGTCCGATTTTCAGAGTTTCTGATTTGACGCAAAATGTCCAGAATGTTTGCAACTCGTTGGACCAGTGAGAAATGGGATTTTGGTATTTTGAAATTAACGCTATTTGGCTGTCAGGGACATTTCCGGTTTCGAATACTCCGATTGCATCCATTCTGCCCCATTCACCCCCTAATTTCACCAATTTCTCCACATCTGATCGATAAACCGAGATTTAATCCCCGTAATCGCCTAGACACACCCCTCTCGCACCATTGGTCCAGAGAAAAACCGCGAAAATTCAAATTTCAATCTGAAAAATCTGTCAATTCGTCGTTTATCCTGTCTTCATCAATTTCAATTCAAGCGAAACCGATTGTCTTGTGTCATTCCACCAGAACTTCCCACGGCTATTCATTTTCGTTCCTATTTCTTTCTCTCTCGATATATTCCCGAAAATGTCGAGTTTTAGTATTTTTTTTTTTTTTTTCGGCAAAGTCCAAACTTCATTTCGCGGCTGAAACGACCAGTGCCTGCCGTTTCAAATTTACCAGCAAGGCAATATGGAGTTGAGCTGTGGAACATACAGTTCTCCCTCCTCCTCCCACCCTCCCCCCAAAACATGTATACGAACGGATGCGATAAGCACGCGCGCACTCCCGTATCGAGTTCACCATGCAAACTGCGGTGAAATTTAATACCCACTGTGCATTTCACTTCTACCAACACTGCATGAGATGCTGAGACACTTCTCTCTGGGTGTATCAACTCAGTTGCAGTGAGAGACAATGGCATTTTGAAACCTTGGAGTGTGATTATTATTTGGTGATGAGTGGAATCGTGGTGTCGCCCATTGCGTTGGATAAATTGATTAAATCACGAGTTATTTGCGAATTGTTGGAGTAATTACCTAGATTTGATGGATATCTGCAGATGTAGTTGATCTTCATTTGCATTCTCCCGGGTTAGGACGGCGTCCCTCGAACAGGGTGAATTTCGATTCCGAATGAACACGATGGCCTCGAATTTTTTTTCGGTTAAATTTCGATCAATTTTCGGAAGAATTTGGGGCTAGGAGTTGGGAAAATCTTTCTGATAAATTTGCCATAATTTTTTATCGCTCGAATATTATTCCTGAAGAGTCGGTAGGGTATACGTGACCACAATTTTTTTTTTTGTTAATTAAAATATCTTTTCATGTAATTTTTTTTCTCGTACCACGATAATAACGCTTTTTTTTTAACGAACTCTCGACCAGTGCGGGAATTTTATAGCAACATATTCGCGACGTTTACCCATCCAATTTACACGTACACACACGTAGGGATGAGCGATGGTGAGGGGAAAGAGTGAGGAGAGAACGAGCGACGGTTAATTATGAATAAAGCGGCTTCAACGAAAGTTACGCTTGATAAAGTGCCGCGTGGCTTGGTTATACCTACGTTTCGCTGGTTCGATAGAATGAATGGCCGAAAGGTAGGAAATGGGATGAGAAGAAGAATAAGATGAAGATGTTCCCATGAGAAAGGATAGAAATAGAGTGAAAATTTTGTCCGCGAATTTGTACCAAAAAGCGTTGAAATAACGAGAATTCATTCCACGAAACATCAGGTCCCGATCAGGTTTCGGTCAGGTAGTTATCGCGTCAGCGTTATACGTTGAGTGAATAATTTTTTATCACTGCATTGTGAATGGCCTTTTACTCAAATTAAAATAATAGTGACAATGAATCATCCGGATTATTTGACATTTAATATACATTTCATGTGTTGAATTATCATGGAATATTCATGCATCCCGTGGCTTATTATTTCATGAAATTTCATGTGTTGCAAGAATCGTTGTTTTAACGGACGTTCCACCGCATACAAAATACCGTTGTTATTTAATGTTTTGGCCGAGCAAAAGCCCGTGCATGTCGAGTGGATATAAACGCTTGGAAAATATACGCCACTTAGGTATTCATTATTTACGAGCTATATGTGCTTTTTACATTGTACTTTGTCACTCGGTCAGTTTAATCAAAACACCGAACATGAGCATGATATTTCTCGGTTTCTAGTGTTCATGATTATCCGACGTAGATTATCCATCTCAATCTTTTCTGCCAGTAAATGTCTAAGGATGGAAAAAAATTTTTTTTCACGAGTTTTGATGGTATCCATCGATAGCTAGGAATTTTTCCCATCCAAAAAGAGGCTGATGACCTCTGAATTTTCGGCTAAATTTCGGCTAAATTTCGGCTAAATTTCGGCTAATTCTGGGAAAAAACTGTGCTCTTCAATATCTCTGAAACCACTGGTCGTATTTAGTTCATCGTACCGAGTTTTTCAGCTCAAAATTCCCTGGGAATACGATGCAGTTACTTCTGGTATCAAAATCACAATTTTGAAATTTTCAAAAAAATTTCAAATTGTACCAATTTACTTTTTTACGTTTCGGAAACAAAATAACGCAAAACTGTAAATATTATCCTTGAGTAGATAACTTTGGACACGTACAACTCACTCCACCCAACCTCTCAATTATTATTTCAATCAAACCCTCGATTCTCTGTGAATTGGCTCGAAAACAAGCACCCCTCCAGAACTATCGGAATTATTCACTGGCATTCGGCACTCATCGATACCAAACTCACCCATACAAAAACAGTCACACATCGTTAGACTTGTTTCTGCATGTAAATTAAAATCCAATAACTCAACAATTTTTTATAATTACGCCCCTAAAAAAAAAAAGGGACGAATGAATAGAGGGGTTGAGGGGCATGTGGAATGAAAAATTTAATGATCAACAGGTTGCCGCGTATTATATTCTATACGCAATAGAAAATGTTTTTCATTCGACTGAATGGACCGCCAATGCCAGTGGGAAAATTTTCAATTTAGTGTTGCAAATTAAAAATCAACATGAAAAAAAAAAATTGAATTTACCATAGGCTTCCCATGCGCAAGTTGAAAATGGCGATTCATGAATCTAGTTTGAATTCTTGACGCCGAATCAATGGATAATCAATGGCAATAATTATTTCACTGATCGTAGTTTTGATTTCGAGGCACGACTAATGCACATCCGACGAAAATTATCGATGCAGAACCTCTTGGGTTTTCAGTGCAGTTGATAAGTTAACTAACTTGCCCCCGTAGAAGATCTCTCTCGCTCGTGTGCCGAGTGCATGTAGAGCTGAGCAGTGAAATTAGTTCTCCACCCCTTCAATCCACCCTTATATACCACCCTCTTCTTCTCCCGTTCCCCCCCTATCACCCCTCCTTCCATTCTTGTCTTTGTCTGCCAGTCGAGAGCTCCATCTCACCCCATCCCTTCTTTTCTGCACCCTCTAATCCTCTCCACTGCTATCAAGTCTCATGTCGAGCAGCGCAAACTTACCCACCCAAACTTTTCCACAAAAGTTGGATCATTTGCCAGTGCCTCTGTCGTCCAAGCAATTTTCATCAATTTTCAATGTTAACATTACCATTCCAATTCCCTTACATCAGCATTTTCATCTGAATCACCTCAGCGACAGCTTAAGAAAAACAATTTCCCAATTTTCAATCAATCACTTGAAATTTACCATTAAAAAAACAAGAATGATATTTCCACAAGTTGCGGCGGTTATCTCAGAAAATTCATGCGCCATCACACCCTCCTCATGCCACCCCCTCATAAATCATCACCCCTCTGAGAATCTCCCCGATCTAAACCCCGTTAAAAAAAAAAGAATAACTACAAGTTGTGAAAAATTGATATTTTGATGTATCGCTAACGACCCATAATCGTGGCAAACACAGTGATCGACTTAACGATGTTTACGAAGTGCCAGATAGTCTATCCCCCCGACTTCGCAAGTTTCGTAAGAGGCAAGAGAGTGTAACAGTACAGTGGATCTATATATAGAGACTGAGGGATCACGTACCTTTTCCTCACTCGTGTCAGCCAACAGTGGGAAAGAGATGGAGCACTTGATTTTACGATCTTCAAACTCATCCCCATCCTCTCCCTCTTCATCTCCTCAAAGAGCTCTTTGCTCTATTCCCCCTTGCCATTTTCCTGGATTTGTCGTACCGTTGGAAATGTCGACGATCGATCATTCCTACGGTTTTAATCGTCTTACCCCCTTGTTTCGTCGCTCTCATCACCTTTCTCTTCCATTTATCAGCCGTATTGGTCTTATCAGATACTTTATCGGTGGATTTGATGATAGCTCCCGGAATAATCATACCCAAACGACTACCGTAATTCTCAAATCACGTTGAGTGACTAATTTATTCCGTTAATACGTTTAGGTTAAACATTAATCTAAAATATTGACATGCATCAGAGTTTTAGACTTGATTACATCTTTTAGAGTCAGAGTTAGCGATTTATTCGGTGAGGTAGATTAAATTCTATATTTTTATTAAGAAAAAAGTTTTGAGAGGGTCGAATTATGGAAGTAATCCAAGAGAATAAAAATTGTTCCTTCTGCACTCACATGTTCGTCAATTACCAACACGTGTACCACACGAGGAGTAAAAAATTTAACAATAAGAATTCGCAGTAGAAGTTGAAAGCAATTTCAAGAAATATAAAAATCCACTAAACAGCCAGATGTTTCTAGGGAATTTTCACATTATCTTTCTCTCGGTTTCTAGCAATTAGAGGTCACAGTACATGCGGATATTTTGGTTTTCTCGTAATTATTTGAAACTAGAATTGTGAGGTATCAGATTGTAGGCGATAGCCCGGCAACTCCCAGGAGATACCTAGACATCGTATAGAGAATATTCCGAGCACCGCAAATACTCGAGTTGTTGGGGATCGCCCGGGCCGCTATTTGGGTCGAAAACTGGCCTGAGATTAGTGCCCACTGATTACCGACAATTACGGCAATTACGACAATTTAACTTTTTATTTACTCTCGTGAAATCCTGGGGGGCCTTCACCACGAAAATTATTTAAAAATTACATTTTAATTTTCCTTATAAATATTAGATAAATATTCCTTACACCAAAAATGAATTACGCATAACTAAAAATTAAAAATACTCGATCAATCGATTTTTTATTCATTCAAATTATTTATCGATCCATCGATTTTTCGATTAATCGATTAAAAAATTGATAAAAATTGAATTAAATACTCGGTTTTTCAAGTATTACGTTAGCGGGAGAATGAATTTTTTCAAAAATTTCCATTAATTTTTTAATGAAAAAATGATCATGAGGCGATTGGGTGGACGTTTCAATTAAATATGGTGGACCCCCCGGGAGGTAAATTACCCTGAGACATGATTCACGTACATGAAGACGTAGAGGGCCTGCGGTTAAATCCGAATGTATGTCCTCGAAAATCTCAGTTGTGTTCTGTGTACATGTCCTGAGAATAGGTTTGAAATAGTGGGGAGTATATCCCACGAGTCACGGAGGCGTGCGGAAGAGGCTTCGTGGCCCTTCGTGTGACGCACAGAACATTGAGGATACACAGAGTAATTACGTTACAGCGGCAAATTAATTAGCCATGCGACAACCGGACGGTTACCGATGCATCCACCCCAAAGGTGGTGGCATCCAATGCGGTAGACGCGGTTTGTGCAACCCCCCTGCTACCTTCGGAAATCGATTCTCCGTATCATAACCATCTCATCTCTTTGTCCACTGCGTATTTTCTCACGGTTTATTCTCGACCAAATTTCGGCTAAAAGCCAATTTTTTTCCCCCAATTTTTGCCCAGATTTATCCGACTTTTAGCCGAAAATAGATTGCTCCGATCAGTTCAAAATAAATTGAGCTAAAATAGATGATCTCAATTTTCTCCAGTTTTAATTTTTGAATCCCGCAGAGATCCAATTCTCTCCGAAAAAAAAAAATATCCGAGGGCAAAGTCTTTCACCTTGCTATCGTCACCTCCACTCTCCCATGCATTCGACTTATTTATATATATATTTTTTTTTTCTGTAAAACCGGTGGTGGGTTCTCGCGTGAAACTGTATAATTAGATCAGGGACCAGAAAGCATCGGTGTGTCATGCATATTCCATGAGGTCCAACGATGGAAATAGGGGAACCACTGTCTAGTCTCCACTGTACATCTCAAAAGCCAATGGCAAGGATACATATTGCTTTCTGACTCGCATTCAAATGCCTCGAGTGAAAATATCACGAGACTATTTGTACTTCACGCTGTAATCCTCGTCGTAAAATTGTTCAACTCGATTTTCCGCATTTTCTTGAAATCAGATTTGCCTCGATAACGACTCGGTTCAAGTGCTCATATTATTTTTACTTATTCAATTAAACAATTTATTCTAATCTTTCCTATTTGGCCTTCATCACTGTCAGAATTTAATTTACGTGATTTTATCCATTAATTATCTCCGTGACGAGGGGCTTCAAGTGAAAATGTAATTAAATCGGAATAAGACAGATCTAAAAAATTCGGCTTATCTCGCACTCAGAAATAATCTTATCTGATATTCTCAATTTTTTCTTATCATCAAATTTTTCTTAAGTATCTCATCATTTACTGCGTTTAATCACGTCAAGCTGAAAATGTTAAAAGTGTGGATGGCAGTTTTTTGATTCGACTTTCAGTTTTTTGTTTAACTCATTCCATTTTATTTATAAAATGTTGCGAACGGGTTTAAAACTCTAATAATCTAGAGACGTATTTCAACATTTCTTCTTCTCTCTCGCTCGCCTCTTTTTTATCCCCTCGTCCGGGTGCTCTCTGGGTGCAACCAGGCGAATATAAGCTCCAGCAAAACGACGTCTGTCGCTCGCAGCAACATATTACGCCTTTATCTCTTACTACTTTTTCTTGGAGCTGTTCTGTGTGTTTGTTGGGTGTGGGTGAGGTACAAGGATCGATCCTCTCATGTGTATAAAGAAAATGTCACAAATTTCGTCGTTTTTCGTCGGCCATTTTATTCTTCAGGAAACGAGCGATGAACACGAGGGAAAAATTGTTTTGACTTTCCCTAAAAGAGGATACGCCACATTTTTCAAGAGTACATTCTCGGCTAAATATGTTCTACACATTGTCGCTTAGCTTTTTACTTCCCCCCTTGCTCCAGTCGAGAATTAATTTTTTTACACGAGTTAAAAAATGAAAATGTCGCAGGTGAAAAGCCAGGAAAATTTTAGTCGAAAAATTCTCGTTGACGATCCGTATCCGCCCACTAGTTCCCGAGATATCAAGTGAACAATATTTGCCTAAAATTTGTCCAAAATTGGTCGAACATTCTCTTTGCTATTTCTCCCGAATTATGGGGTGGAGTGAGGTCGTCAGCCTCTTTAAATTGCCAATATCCCATTTGAAGATGAAGATAACAGATATTCAGACATTGGCGAGACATATTGACTCTGGAAACTGATTTGAACAAATTTGAGAGATTCTAAGAAAAATTCACATAAAATCGGTCGGGCATGACGTCCCGAGGATTACAGTCGATAGAATACAGAGTTATTCATGCTTGAAATAAATGAAAGAGCCTTGAAAATTTTCTCATTTTCTATTTTGATTTCCTCTCGAGATGTTTAGTGAAATTTATTATTGTTTTCTCTTCATCCTCGTTGCTCTACAGTCAACAGGGTGTCGATCCGAATTATCCGGCATTGAAGGTAGCTTCACAGAGTCAAACTTCTGCTTCACTGGCAAGCCCCTGGGTTAACCGTCTCATCCGTATCCTCCCTCCACACTGCTGAATTCTGAGGGCTCTGATCCGTTTCAGTTGCGAAACTCAAGCGCAGATCATCCCAGTATATCTAAGAACAAAGAGAAAAGCAGATAGAGAAGCGATAGAAACATATTTCATGCTGTATGAGATATCAATCCCAAAGTCTCTCGAATAGAATCTCTAGGTGAGTTTATTACCGCTCCTTACGGTCGTCTTTCATGAATTTTTCAACCGTGAAAATGCCACTGAAAATTCCAATTTTCCACGGTTAAATTCGTACGATTTTATCCACACTATTTTCCACTGGGAAATGGATTCCGATGGAATTCAACCTATGAAATTCATCTCACGATGTTTGAGCCATAATAGTTGTGATTCAACATTCATCCCACATGATTTTATCATCATTAATTCGCGCGCATAACTTTTATGATTGACTACACGATTGCATAATAATTGCCCCATCAAATATCCCGTTCAATTTCCCTCGCATTCTCCAGTAATTGACCTACTTCTTCAATCATTAGAGGATCACCCTCGCCGGGTAAACACTTGACCCACGTGATTTGACCGTCACAATTTCCCCAAAACAATTAGATCCACACGATTGAATGATCAGTTCGTCAATCGGATGTGTCGATTCTTTGAAAAATCATCAGATATGGAATAAATATTCTCTCAAAAACAGTGTACATCGTATATGGCACTTGCACTCCGGATTATATTAACGATTGATGATATGCGCGGATCCGGTCGGTGTGGGGTCGATAGGTCGACAAACGACGATACCCGAACCGGTGCAGAGGCGAGAGAGATAATACGGGGTGTATCGTGGCCTTATTCCCGCCAAACACTCGGGCACTTTAACATGGTGGGTGGGTGTAGATGGGGGGAAAGGCTTTATACACGTAATGTGTGTTTGAAACCGGTCGGTACTACGGTGTATACGTTAACAACAATGGTACACTCGCTCCGATAAACCTTCGGTTACCTATCGTCTGTGTATAATACCCCAGTAGATTGGACTCATGATTCATCATCTGTTGTATTTGTTAATGTCGCTCTGGAAGTCAGGTATTCAATGTCACATTAATTATGTCAATATTGTACAAATGGTGCGAGGAGAATATGAAAAATCCTCTATTTTCCTCTCTATTTTCGTTTTACATTTTTCTCGATTTATGGGTAATTATTCTGGTGGTATAAAGTTCATTCATTGTTGATTGATTTTATCAGGAAAATTAGTGTTGTCGGTGAAAATCGGACGATCGAATTTGAAGGGTGAAATTATTCTAGAGTCGATTGGTAATTATTTTCTTTTTGATTTCCGGAATTTTTATTTTTTACCCCCGATTTCATGAGAGCTCAGCAATATTTAACCAACGATAAACCCTTATTTTCATTCTTTCAAAACGGAAAAGAATTTCAATGTATCCATTCCTTCCGTGGAATGTCAGTCTCGGATAGCACCGGCTACAGCGGAACTGTATCGTAAAATCATGAAGGAAGAGAAAATCCAGTTCACCTTCTCTCTCGGTGGACTCGCTATTTCAACCTCTACTTGAGCTTTTATTTTTATCACTCCATATTCCTCGATTTTTGTACGATTTATTTTCTCTTTATTTCAACTGCACTGCATGGGATAGGGCAAACCAACAAGCGATTTGCATTTGCATCGTATTTACGAGTCGACGGACCGTTATAAAAAGAGAAATGTTTCCACGGAAATCTTTCCCCAGTTTTCCCCTCGTCTCAAGGAAAATACATCAATTCATAAGAGAGAGAGTGGATGAAGTTATGTGGAAAATTAAGGCAGTGGGTGACCGCTCTGAATTTTATTCAATAATTATATTAATAATACTAACATTCCAAGAAAATATTCTAAATGAAAGGATCATGATATAAATTGTTTACACCGTCGAAGTATTTGTTCAAATAGTTTTTAATTGTAATATTTTTTTGTTGCAAATTTTTGAGGAAATATTTCCCGTTATTTTAATGTTAAACCGACACCATTTTGTGATAATTGACCCGCGATATTTGACCCACCCACTTCCTGGAGAACTGGAAAACTGGAAAAATGGAGAACTGGAAAAAAATAATTTAACCCCATTTTAAATGGCGGTGAAAAATTCTGTCTCGCGATTTAGAAGGCGAAATTCATGCAGTGATAAACACGAACTGAGAGTTGATTCTGTCTTTCACCGCGAATGTCGAGAAAAATCCGTTGACGTTAGTGGGAGAAGAAGCGACTGCTCTCTCTTTCGACGTCACTGGATTAATGGCATTTCGATCGGATAAAAGCGATTATCCGGATTTCCGAGGTCGACTGTGCGCACTCGAACGAATGCCGGGAAAAGAATGGAAAAAAAAAGCGGCATTAAAGCGCGCGAGAAAAAAAAAATATTGATTTGAATTGAGCGGTGAAAATGGTGGAGATTTGTGTCATTAACTGTGGAATCATTAGACGATTGCGGATTCAATTGATTAATCACCTGATTATTGGTAGTTTTTCCTCTAATCCTGCATTTTTTTTTTCTTTAACGCTTGATAATTTGTTTGTGCAAATTTAGCGAACAACGAGAATGGAATTGTCAATTTTTCGTATTATCTTTTTAACAAACAGAAAATGTGTTTTGACCAGCGGTAAAATCTCTTCCCGTGGGATATGATGAACGGTCCGCCGGGGTATTCTCTTTAATCCCTGCCTCGTGACCGTACAAAACCCATCGTTAGTAACTCTGCCCTCGAGTACAAACTCCCCTCTGAAATATTGAGAGCCAAAATTCCAGAAATTTCAAGCGATAAAAAAAACTTATTGAAGCTTACGCGAGGAAATAATCCATGGATTAAAAACCAGGAAAAATCCCTTCGAATTTTTCTTCATTCAATCGCAAATTGAATTATCCTCGAAGAATTGGTAAAAACAGCGGATAGTTGCCTTAACTCTTTACTAAATATAAAGAATCTTCTCTTGAAAATGCGAATTGTTATCGTACAATGCAATTTCTCCGGCTCCATTTGAATTTCAACAAGATTCAATATTTGACCCACAAAATTGACCCCCGAGCATTCACGCGAATAAATATCACCTACATGCACTAAATTTAATATAATTTGAGCTGCAGAGATATTATATTTGTCGTACGATATTTTCTCCGGTGGGATTTGACCCACACGATTCAATATTTGACCCACAAAATTGACCCCCGAGCATTCACGCGAATAAATATCACCTACATGCACTCAATTTAATATAATTTGAGCTGCAGAGATATTATATTTGTCGTACGATATTTTCTCCGATGGGATTTGACCCACACGATTCAATATTTGACCCACAAAATTGACCCGTTATCATTAATTCAATAATATATCACCTCAGCGATATTAATTCAATATAACGAGAGCTAGAGAGATATTTACCCGATAAAATTCGTTTGGCAAATTTTTCCACTCCAATTAACCCGATAAACGACATTGTGATAATTGACCCGTGATATTTGACCCACACCATAAACAAAGAAAACAAAAAAATGATTGATCCGTAGTTCCACGTGCGGTGAAAAATGCCGTCGGGAGATTTAGTAGGCAATGAAAAAAATGGTGATGAGTGAAAATAGTGGCCGATTTCCCTGCACAATGATAAATGAGGACAAGGCCAACACCGGATGAAAATCCCACCGATTTCAGTACGTCATAACCGCATAGTTGTCTATTTTTCGTTGCGTCTCACGTACGACCGAGTTCTCCAGAACGGACGTGCAATAAAACTGCAGGCTAGGACCAATCGAGGGTGGGAAAAAAAGATATGGTGAGAGGTCGACGACTTTCTTTATCGATCCACCAAAAAAAAACATCATCCCTCTTGTCCCTTCTGTTTCCCTCTCACTATTAGAAAATTTCGTCGTTCAATTCTCTAGCACTCGATTTTCATTTTTATTTTTAGATCTCGGTCATTCTCTTTCACGTACTTTACTCTATATCTCCTCGCCCATATTTGTCGACAATTTGCATGATTGAATCGAGAGAGTGATTTTTTTTTTTT
>NW_011887792.1:110433-117162 GCF_000806365.1 Fopius arisanus | reverse complement strand
CATTAAAGTGATAATTGAGAAATACCAGAAGGCGGGGTAAGATCGCGTGGCGTTTTGTGAGGTGAGGCAATGTCCCGTGTCGGCCTTGGATCTAATTATTCCCGATGAAAGCGTCGTGACTTTGCAACACACATGCCCCCCCTCATCCTCACCCCGACGACTCCACCAGAATATCTCACAAACACGTGTGGGTGTTCATACACAAGCCCATCGAAATTAAATGAACGAATCCACGATCAATCGATATGATTTTCCCTTTTTCTTTTTTCCTTTCCCCTCATTTCCGTGCATTCGTTGCGACGAGCGTGTGTTAGGAGTGGGTGGTGGGCGGTGAGGGGGATTGATGGGGGGGGAGTACAGGGGGATAAGGGGGTCGACATTGATCGTCGTCGAGAGTTGGCGTAAAAAAAAAAAGAGAGATGGGAGAATGGTAACTTATTGTGGTATACGATGCCTCAACTCCACTCGTTTTATCCTCCAATATTATTGACTTTAGTGGTGTATATGGGTGTATCCAATATCCCGTGATGCATATCGATGGGTAAAAAAATGTTGAGGAATTTGGTTTAGTTGAATAAACACGATTAATGGGGGATTGAGATAAAGGAGTGCATGGTGAAGTGATTTCTCGCTTTATACCGGATATTCGGATATATTTTCTATTTTTTTTTAAAACCAAGATTTCGGTTAGACTAGAGTGAAAATACCTCGGGACGAACCATAAGAATTACATTGAACTTCACGTTTGAATTGTTTTTTCTTTCACTTTCCACTGTCACGATTTTATTTCTATCCCCTTTAATATCAGTCAGACTGTGTGCGAAGACTGGGAGAATCTTCCTCTGGAATCACCGCTGCGTAGCTGAATAAAGAAGAAATGGATGATGGAACGTTCACTCCCATCCACCAGAATATCTCACTCCTTTTGTACATTTCCTTGTTTATTCTTGTTGTAGTTGTAGGTAGTGCACACCAAGTGCAAGATCCCCAACGGGCGGTTGTCAGCTGTGAATGACGAGTAAAAACATTGAAAACGATAATCCCTCTAGACAGTAGCAGGTCTGCTTCTTCTCATCCTTCGGCTTTACTTACTCCACCTTTTTACTCTTTGTTATTCACTTTTGCGAAGCAAACGGTGCAAAGACATCAGTATCCGTGCACCGTTGAGAGTATCTAGAGTGGAAACACTAGAAATTCAATCGAGAATTAATGCGTGTAATGCCATTTTTTTAATATATATTTATGCAAATGAATATATTAATGAGGTGACTATGATAATCCTCTTTTTAATTTCACTCTGAACGTATTTTTCCACTGAATTTCAGTGAAAATCATTATTTTCGATGGCGATCTGGCTGATCATTTGATCGAGATGATTTTCATCTTGCAGATTATGGTCTAGTGGTCGGGATATCCGAGCCCCATGAATATTCATCGGGCTGATGAATCCCTAATTGACTTCACCAGATGATGAAACGCGCCAAGTCAAACATGAAGTGTTTATTAATTATGTCATTACCTCCGGGCAGTGATGATGAGAGATTTTAATTGAAAGCGAGAGAAATCGATGATTTTGGAATGACATTTGTTAAACAAACTGTATTTTCAATATCAACGCTGATTTCATCAATCACTCGCTTCCGGTGAATTCTCTAAATCCTCATGATTTATTTTTTGTGTGGGAATTGTTGAAAAAAAAAAACTAGACACCCGCGGAAAGTTGCATTGAGAAGATGTAGACACGTCGATTTATCTTGCGTTTCATTGCTGACTATCGAGGCTGTCAATCGCATTTGCGGTTCATTGAGACGTACTTTGGTTTGGTGTTACCAGGTATTAGTGTGCGTGATTTCAAGTAGTCGATACGCTATGGGATTGGGATGAAAAGCGGTGAGAGGCAGGTGTGGGTGGTGTGAATGAACGGAGAGAGAGAGATATTTGAAAAATAAAAATAAATACAGAAATGGAAACTGAGAAACTCAAAGTTATCGAATCCTCTCAGCTATATGCGCGAACGAGCGCGAGTGTTGTGGACGTTAAAAGTCCAAAGAGATATTCGGTTCATCGGCATTTCGAGCATTTCAGTAATTCATATTTTCATTTCATCCAGTTTCATTGGATTGTTTATGGCACATGTAAATTGCGTTACATTTTTCACATTTAAATGTGGAATTCAATAAAAAAAATTGCACCTGTCAATTGCGGTTGAGACAACAACGGGATCTTGTCTTTTGTAAACAAATCCCTTTACTTTAAATCCCTACTTTAAATCGCGGCATTCGCGATCGTTCATTTTATCCGATTGAAAGGAAACTACCGAAAATAATTATCCCCCAATTTACTGTTTTACGCATGCCCATTGTCCGCGACAATTTTCAAGTTATCGCAGTGCTCGTGTATCCATTAGAGCGAAAAACAAAAAGTACCGAAAAAAAAAAGTATGAGGCTAAACTAATGAAAAAAAAAAAAGTATCGCACAGAGGTTTAACGAGGTGAAAGCGCGACCGTCACGCGTACAACCCGGGGACATACTGGCGGAGGGTTGACACAAAAGCCAACTGCGGTTTAACGAGATGAGGCGGGTAGGTGTATTATTATTATTTTTTTTTTGCCACTGGTTATTCTAAAAACATATTGTGATACTCAGTGAACTTATTCACCAGGAAAAATACGTCGTACGAGGGATAACAGCTGGGGGTCTTGTCGAGAGTATTTATTTGATAACAGAGAGTGCATCTGCACATTGAAACAATTTCCTGATGAGATCGTGATGAAACAGAATTAATGAAGGAGTCAAATTCTCCATCAAGTGGAAAAAAACCGGGGATGAAAAAAAATTCCTTGTGTTACGGGGGGGGTAGGTTAAATAAAAACAACCCCTCGAAACACAACGGTAAATTGAGTTATCATGATACAGTATGTCGGAAGTGCAGGAGGTGAGAAACCCCTCGCCTCTTTTTTTTTTTTATTATCCCCCAGTTTTTCTTGTTAGCTCTATTTCGAACATCCGTAGCGCAGCGTTCTCTCGGAGATGATATTATCTTGGTGGATGGTATGGTGCAGCCAACGAGATTAATAAGACGAGATTCCCTCGGTCCAGAGTGCCGTGTTATCCAACACCTTGGGCTGTGCGACAGAGACCGATGAATATGTTGTCGGTGGGTTTTGGAGTGAAAGAGGCAGAGAAATGGGTGGGCGAAGGGAGGGGTGTAAAGCTTGCGTGAACGCGACAAGACAAATACAAGAGGATGAAGATTAATGTTGGCCGAGGCGACCGTGGCACGGTTTGCCCGTTTGCTCGTGAGAAACATCCCGCCTTTTGGCAATAGTAGTTGTGCCTCAAACCATCCGATGTTTCCCATCATCTCTCTCTTATAACTCTCACCCACAGCACGAATCGATTCTCTCACACTTGCTCTCCATTCTTTTCCATTATCTTATGAATTTATTGTCACTGGGACAACAATGCCCGTAGTATTTTTTTTTTATCTCTCTATTTTTATTCATTGGATTGCTCGGTGAGGTTGAGGTACTCGGTGCTTCATTAAATCCCAGCTGAGTGATATTGGACAGTTTAATTGAGCAAAGCCATTATATATTATTAGCCATGAGTAGCTCGCGAGCTCTTGTGAATGACTCAATGCTCGGATGATGCATTATGTATTTATTTATCTGGTTACAGATTAGCAGTCGGCGTGACATGGATGTGAGTTTTACGAACGTGTTGGAGGGGGCTCGCCAGTACTTTCAGGGACTGCCAGCGCCAAGTGCAACAACACCATCGGACAATCGTATCTACGATGAGCAGTCAACAGTACCCCAGAGTAGTCAAAATTCATCAGCAATCGATTCTCGTACAGAGGCGAGATACAATGATGCGAATAAACTCGATAGCCAGCGTGATAGCAGCCAAATTGCTGATTCGTACTGGAGTACAACTAGTGAATTGCGTACTATTGAGCCGTATCCCCCACAGCCAACGCGCGTCGATGTGCCAGACACGAGGCCGGATGAGAGTGGTGAGTGTCCAGGTAGTCCACCAACAAGCCTCACGGAAATGCAACCCCCAAGTAGACCTCAGTCAACCCACCGTCAGATGAACGAGCAATTGTACAACAATTCTCCAAAATCTCACTCACCACCACCGGTTTATCAACAATTGAATAGTGTTACGAGGCCTTCATCATACCGTTCAACAACGGAAATGCTGAATTCATCTAATCACACGAGTTATCAATCCTCTGATCGTCCACCAAGCGCCCCGGTCGCACAGAGAGCTCAGTATTACCCGCGTTATCATCATCCGGATATAACGAAAAGTGCCCCAGCCCCTTTCTCTCAGAACTCCATCTATCAGGCGCCAACGCCACAATCAACTCATAATCCACCACAAACACAGCCACCAGGACGTACCACCACAACCGAGGAGAATTCTCGTAATCCTCAGCAGGATACCCCAGCCTACTCAGTACCTCCAACTAGTACTCCTCTTTATCCATCCGGAAGCTACCGATCCTCGACAAATCGTCCATCGGATCCCATACATTCCTCCTCATCAACATCCTCCAACTCAAATCCCTGCAGTCCTCGTCATGCCCAAACCAGTCACATTCCTTCGCCCCACAGTCATCCTGGACACATTCCTTCTCCTCATCTGCCAGTACCATCAGTTGTTCCATCCTCACTGTCGTCGTCCCATGGACTATCAACCCAGAATCAGCTCACTAGTCGATTAACCTCAACCCATCAGAATCCATACGCTAATAGATCAGCAATACCGTACACGGCTGTTAATCACAATCAGCAAATGCTGCCACCTCCATCACCGAGTTATAACCTTGGTGCATCGCATGATTCAACAGGCCGTCATGCAAGCTCACCACAGAGACAATCACCGCACATAACGGTGCACACTGGACATCCTATTTCCCCTCATCATCACCCATCATCACCCCACAATACCACAAACTTTCAGCCTCACTCCCCGACGTATCCACCGCCACCACCGCCTCCTCCTCATCCATCATCACATCCATATGGACTTCAATCATCGTCTCAGCAGCACCGTCCAGTCTATCCGAGTGGCTATCCAGGTTCTTCTTATCATTCCTATCAAAAGGCAAATCAAGGTTATCCTCAGACATCGCGAACCTATTCTCAACTTCCGGTGGCGGGACCATCGCCAACCCAATCATCAACTATCAATCCCACATCAGCGACCTCTACTGATGCCAATGGCAGCTATCTCAACTCAACAAGCAAATTACCATACAATGGGACTGATCCGAAAGCTGCTCCAGGTCCAGCGAGTCAGTCAAATTCTTTTGCTGGCTACAGAATGCCAAACGCATCGAGGAATGCGAATACGCACAATCTACCAATTGCCGCAGTATCCTCATACCATTCCAACAGAAATTCAAGGGATGCGATGGGTAAAGCTCAAGCGTTGCCGAGACAAAGGCCCTCCAATTCAATTACAGTTCCATCAGTTCCTGTTGTACCTCGCGCCCCGGACTTCATCCCAATGACTTCAGCAGTCAACGAACGCCTGTCAGTGGTTACAAGTGCGTATACGTATTCAGGTCAACAGAATTACCGAGCGTATGCTACAACAGTTGCACCGAGTCATCACAGCAGCTCTTCCACAACGACGGTGACGTCAATTGTCAATGACACGAGACCGAATCAGCCGTACGCAGTGACGGTGCACTCGCGTTCGTCTTCCGAATCAAGTCGACCGATTCCGATTCCCCAGCGGGTGGATAACTACAATTACAAAGACTACGCGTATACAAATTCATCGAGTCAGCCTGCATCGAGGATACCGTCGACCCCTTCACCTCAGGCGAATGGGCTGCCTATCAGAAAACGGGAATCTCCTCTCGATCTCTCTGTCAAGACTGTAAAGACATCGGCGGACTCGACCGCACGCGATGATCTCGAACCCGGTGATAAGCAGGTGAGTAGTTCTAGTGTAGTCAACACGAGAAGAATGCTACCACCGACACAACCTGGTGGATACCCAAGTTTCGATAGAAATGCCAATGGTCGGACTTCTGTACCAACTCTCAGGCCAGCAACACCGCAGATGCCGGTATGTGCGCCAAAGGTCGATTTCCTCCCGGACTTCAATTCGGGATCACTGAGGCATCATCCTGGTCAGCCAAATCACCAACCGGAGAATGACTTGCGAAGGAATTCGTCCCAACAGCTGTACGTGCCACCTCAGCATCAAAATGTGATATCCAACGTTCCGTTGCCGCACATGTCGACGTTTAAGAAGAGCTCGATATCGTCGACATTGTATGACGTCAAACCGGGACTGACGTCATACCCTGCGATGAGTGAAGCTGCCCGGCCCCCAATGAGGTACCTGGAGCCTACGCGACCTCAGGGGCCAAGTGACTATCCGTCGGAAAGTAGCAAGTACTACTCCGAGGGTCGCGGCAAGTTTCCGACGAAACGGCCTGGTGAGTCACTTTACATGGCGAGTGGCAGCGGTCCCAGTAAACACCCACGGATTGATCATTGGAAGCTGGCTATCGATAAAGAGATTCAACAGAGACTCAATGCTGCGCAGATTCTCAGGGACCAGCAGCAGAAACGGCAGGAGAATACTCAACCGACGTCGATATCCAATGGGACCATTGTGACACCCTCATACCCACCGCGGACCGACAACTCACGGTATCCATCTGCATTCTGTGATAAACGGAACTACGCGGAATC